>NW_027496040.1:0-137500 GCF_021521415.1 Bidens hawaiensis
AATCAACTTTTTAACACTTATTTATACTTAAAGATTGTTATACAACATATATATAATAGCACCCTTTGTACATTCGGTGGGCATTTCTCCGGTCTCGGTCAGTTATGTGTCCGACCCATAAGACAAAGCTACATGGAGGACTCGTAGTAGTCCTTGATTATATATATTTTCCGCATCTAACTATCAAACTTGTTATACTTGTTTAACTTCTGCTCATCTTAGTTCTATTTTACATTTTGAGTTCCATGGTTATGGGTTTGTAGAGACTAGCCTCGGTTATTCCGTAAATAGCTCAAAACCGGAAGCCGAACTCTTGTTTACTAGTTTGTTTAAATAGTTGTATAAACATGTTTTATGTAAGATTTGAGTTTCTAAAATTATTTTAATTAGTTCCATGGTTATGGGTTTGTAGAATCTAACCTCAGTCTTATCCTGAAACAAGATCCGAACCGGAAACCGAACTTTCGTTTAAAGACTTTGTTGTTGACTTTTTGTATGTAAAACTTTGATATTATTATTTATAAATTATTTTACAAGTTCTATGATGTTTGGACATGTGGTAACCATTCTTGGCCTTATTCCAAGATAAAAACCGAACCAAACCGAACTAAACCAAGTTTACTCGCTTAAGATACACAAGTGTGTTTTTAACCATTAAAGCTTATATATTTCTTTAAAAAATACTTTATAAACTGATTTTAATTATTTTCACAAAGTACTCGGAATGTTGAATCCAACTTGATCTTATAACAAAGTTTGGACCGATTAAACCGAACACTCGCTTAACGGACGTTGTTAGTTCTAAAACAATAGAACTACATACTTGGTTAAGTCTCTTTAAGATTTATTGAGTTATCTCGTACATTTATTATTTTGGGAAAGTTGACTTTGGGTTTGGTCAAGTCACCAAGACCCGAACCGACCACCCGAACACTCGTTAAAATCCGTTTTAGTATCTATATTATAAAGGGACTTGCTTTCTTGCATTTTTACCCACCTTATTACTTAACATAGGTTGAGTAAAATTAAGGGCTAGATACTTTAACCCGGTTTCGAGCAAACTTACATTTTTAAAGGACCATTATTATAATTTCTTAAATATTTACATTTTAAACCTTAAACTTTAAATTGTTTACATTTCTTATCATTTATTTTCGTTTAAAGACTTCCAAGACAACTTTTCTAATACAAGACTTCTTCTCCTTTAGGCTTCGTTCGTTAAACTCATCGTTCCGGTTAATCTCCAAATCATCAAATCTTTCAAGTTTATTACTTGAATGTGAGTACTTTCATCCCCCTTTTTCACTATTTTATATTTTGGGGGTGACATTGCAAACTTATTCAAATCCAAATGATTTATACTTGAGTCTTAAACCACAAACTTTATTGTATACTTTACTTAAATAAATGCTCGATTTGGTGATTATATGCTTATATGCTTGATTGCTAATGTGTTTACCGCTTTTGGATGGTTGATTCATAAATCCGAGTATATCTGGCATCCCCTTATAGAAATGTGTCGTTAATGTATTCTTATTAACGATTTCTTACAAAATCCGAGTATATTTGGCATCCCTTTACAGAATGGTGTCGTTAATGTATTCTTATTAACGATTTCATTTATCTAAATTGTTGCTATTATTTATTGTTTTGTATACAAGCTGTGGAATTTCATATTATATATCTATTGTTCAAAAACTATGAAATTGCTCACCAACCTTTGTGTTGACAAAATCTATTTATGCAATGTTACAGGTTTGACTTTAGGTTGACTCGAGGACTTGAAGAAAAAACGTTATCAAGGCTATTAGGATATTAGGAAAACGAACATTATATTATTTACTGTGATTTGAATTCGGTTATTGTATGAACAAGTTATATGACTCTTTGTGTTTTTATGAATTTAAATGAGTTGATTAAATATGGCACTTAATAGTGTCGTGTGCGATGAACAATCGGTTGCGCCCCGACGTTTCCGTCATGGTCGGGGTGTGACACAAATAGAATCAAACATGAAGAGATCCACAAAACCTTTTCTTCCTTGTGATGAACTGATGAAGTCCTAATGCAAGCATTGCCGCCACGATCGCCCCATATGTAGCTATAACACTCGCAATAACAAATGCCACCCGATGTTGAAAATGGACTCTAAAGATGCATTTTATATATAAAAACAAGGAAACTTTAAATATATAGTAATTATGACTTGAAATAAATAATGCAAAGAGTTGTTCCGTACCTCGGTTCTTTCTTCTGCATCTCCTTTAGCATTTGTTCCAGTCGTTCACCCTGCTTGAGGCATAACATTTCACATGCTTTGACCTGTTCTTCCCCATGAGTCGTGCCATTAAGTTTGTCGATCAACATAGACACCATCATATCCATAGTCTGGAATTGAAGCTTCTGATTGATAAACGCTTTGAGAATATACTCAAGCGCGTCTAGGAAAAATTGGCTAGTGTCGTTTACTAGCACCTCTAGTTGTAATTGGCGGGGCTATGAGGTAGCATCCAGGTGCGGGTCCTTAGAGTTTTACAAATGTCATCGTTGCTGAAAAAACATGAATTATCACTTCGCTACAAGTAGCAGAAGAAAGAACTAATGTATGTGATATATTAAGAACTTTGTAAGGGTATATATGGGACGATCAACCGTGGAAGTGATACACATTATTAGGAGACTGATGGAGAAATATAGGGAAAAGAAGCGACACCTACATATAGTGTACATTGACCTAGAAAAAGCGTATGATAATGTGACATGTAGATTGATTTGCGACAGTTTAGGAAGTAGAGGGGTCCTAAAAATGTATAGATTTAATTAGGGATATGTATGATAGGGCGGGTAACAAGTGTGTGTGCGCTGGTTGGAGATACCGACTTCTTTCCTGTAGAGGTAGGTTTACATCAAGGGTCTGTTTTAAGCCCATTTCTTTTCACATTTGTGATGAGCGAGTTATCAAAGTCAATCCAGGAGGCAATTCTGTGGTGCATGCTCTTTGCCGATAATATTGTGTTAGTCACAAAGAGCAAACAGAGCCTAAATGAGAGTTAGAAGAGTGGTAGGTGGCTTTAGAGGGCAATGACCTAAGGATTAGTCGTTCCAAGATGGAGTATCTTCACTATGACTTTAGGGATGATGTTGGAGAGGAGGATACCGAGATCACCATTAAGGGGTATGTGGCCCCCCAAGCAAAAAAATTCAAGTATCTAGGCTCCTTTTTTCAGAGTGACGGGGATATAGATAGTGGTGTATCACATCGGCTTCAGGCAGGCTGGAGTAGGTGAAGGGCGGCCTCGAGGGTTCTATGTGACAAGAATTTCTCAGCTAAACTATAAGGGAAATTTTATAGGGTTACGGTTCGACCGCTATGTTATATAGGACTGAATGCTGGGCCTTGAAGAAGACACAAGTGCGCAAAATTGAGGTAGGTAGCAGAGGTGAGGATGCTGAGGTGGATGTGTGGGCACACAAAGTTAGACCAAAGAAGAAATGAGGTTTTTAGAGAAAGGCTATGAGTGGGTAGAATATCGGATAAGATAAAAGAGGGAAGATTAAGATAGTTTGGGCATTTGAAGAGGAGGTAGGAGATAGCGATAGTTAGAGTTGTAGAAACCCTCACTATGGAGGGAAGGAGGAGTAGAGGCAGACCTAAACTCACTTGGGATGTTAGGATTAGGCAAGATTTAGTAGAATTACACCTCTCTTAGGACATGGTCCAGGATAGGAACTCTTGGAGACATAGGATTAGGGTTGATGAATTTAGGTGGGGTTATTGATGTGGTGTGGATATGGTAGAAAAAGCTGTTAAGTTCTTCCAAACGTTTGCTCACACAATGTCTAGTTTTAAGTTTATAAAAATGATTATTATCTAAACTAAACTGTACACAAATAGGCAAGTGTACCTATCGTATATTTAGTAAAGTGTATGTAAGAACCAAGTATCGATCCACAGACACAGTTGTTTGATTTTCACTACTAAATCGTTGTATTTATTTTAACCGAACGTAAACATCATACTGTTTTTGTGTTGATAAATAAGTTTTAAAGAGAAATTTAAAAGCTTCTAAAGACAATATTTTTGGGTTTTTATATTTTTAAAGATATTATCAAGGATAAAAGTGTATCATCTTGGTTAAAACTCCTCTTAACTTGGTTTAATAAACATGTGATATAAGCTTGTTGTGGTGATTAAATGTGGGGATAGCACCTTATTTGTAAGTTATGTTATTCCATGATAATTAAAGAAAGAAGTATGCATAACTTCATGAACTCCACTAAAACATCATTTTATGTAAGCAAGTGGTTTATAATAAGTATATATAAGATAACTTACTTTAAAGATGAGACAATCCCTTAAATGACTAAGTGAATTGTCCTTGATATTTTAGTAAAAATAACCTTTGTATTATACTTAAAATACCAATTAAGATTAGTTAAGTTGTAAATGCTTAACCTTGAATTATCAATTATTAACCCACACAACTCTTGAACAATTATAGAACTCATGTAATAACTAGGGCTGGCAATTGGGTACCTGTTAATTACACGATAAGACCTGTTAAGCAAAAAAGTGCGGTATGTGATTTTTTAATTTTCTTAAATAATTGAAATTAGTAGGCTAGACTCCATTGTATTTCTTTATTGGTACATGAAACTTAAAACTGTCTTATAGTCATGACATATAAAGTCGTTAAACGAGTCATATTCATGTTTGATACTTGTGTTCAGCCGCCGCAGCATACCTGCTAAACCTGTTAAGACACGAATTGCCAGCCCTAGTAATAACCACCCAAAAGTTGTTAAAATAGGTTATGTTGCACACTCACTTGACAAGTAATTAACCGATTTCGGTGGAAGAACATCGACAATCCGTTTCACAACATTGCCAATCATTCCCCATTTTAAGATGATAAATTACCACTAATACTTCACTTGATCCATGTCAATATTAAGATTTATGTTTTTTTTCTCAACCAAGACCTTATAAGAATGGCAGTTTCCCGGCTTATCATCAAGCTCGGTACTTGGTGTCACTTTTAAAGTTCATCACCAAGGCCTTGCAAGGTACTTTGGGTATCTTTTAAGAGTATTTTAACATTCCACATCAAGTGATAATTGCAACATAACCTTTAGTTATTAAAAACCGATCAGTTGTTTAACCAATATTATTAAACTTTAGTTAAGATTCATTAATAAACAAGATGATACAATGAAAGTTTAGCCAATAATAAGCAAATGCTATCCATCAAAGTAATAGATACAATGATCATAACCAATTTGGATGACTAATCTTTGATGCTAATGACTTCTTCCATAAGCTTAATCTTCTTAATCTTCAAGGGTTGGATTGATAAGATAATTCCCTTATTAATGATGGTGAAAGGAGGTGGGTGAAGTGAATTTAATGGTGGTGTGAGGTGTATTAATGTGGAGCGCATTCAATTTATTGGCTAATCAGGTCACCAAAACACGGTCGTGTTTAGCAAACCATGGCCATGCTGACCTTTTTTTGTCATGTTGTAACTAATGCTCGTTGTCAGATCGTACAGTAGAGGGGAGCACAGCCGCGGTGACTTCCAAAAGAGTCCAAATTTGTATTTTAATCCTGTACTTTCAACATAGGGTGTGTTTGGGTAAAACATAGCCATGTTTAGCTTCAGAATCTTCTACATTGTCTTTTCCTCTTGTACTTTCAACATGTGGTCTGTTTTGGTTAACATGGTTGTGTTATGACTTCCTGAAGTTTTGTCTTTTTTTTTCGTACGTTCTAGACATGGCCATGCCTTGATTCCCTATTGGGTGTGTTGAGTTTGCTTTCACCGTTTTTCTTCGTATATCAGCTCGTTTTATTCTTTTAAGTTATATTTACCAATATATAGAAATTTATGAACATTAGTGGTTATTTATTCTAATATAGTTGCCGATATTCGCTTATTTGTAGATATTTTAGTGCTGAAAAGATATATAAATTATTATAAATCAGTTATATATATATATATAGCTAGAATTTGCTTGTTATTCTAGACACACACACACGACATCTTGGGTTTGTGATAGTCTTTCAATCATGTGCTTTTTAAATCATCACTACTAACGCACGAGCATCGAATATTTGAATGTTATGTTTTTTTGATGCAAGTCTTGGTTAGAGTTGGGGGTCTTATTGGAAACAACTTGTTTATCTGTTTGAATAAAGGTATGGTTTGCCTCCATCCCACTCTTCACAGACCCTAGCTCTTTATTGGTGGATTTTTACTGGGTATGGATGTTGTTGTTGTTGTAAGGGCATATATGATATTTTTAGTTTTGCATAGGTATATGTGATATTATCAATATTTGTAAGGATATATATGAAATTTCCCCTGTAATTTATATTTATACCTTTTTCATATATTTTAATTATGTATTTTATAGAAAAGAAAATATATATTATCTACTTTTTTTTTCATAATCATAGTTATATACTTAATATATTAAATAAAAATAATTATGGGCTTGTTTGTGCTCATGAGTCAGCCCATGCCTAGGTATTTAAATTCTTGAAGACAACCCTGAAACTTAACAATCTAAGTTAGAGGGTATGATGAAACTTATAATATTAAATATATTTATGATTAATAATCACGAATGATAGTATTATTATGAATATTATTTATTACGATTATTTAAGATGTGGATAAATGAGATCGATAAAAAAGGCCTTTATGCTTTGATATTCAATGCTCTCGATTTTTGCAAAGAATCCCTAAAACGGCAACCGAATCATAATCAAGTAAATTACATTTTAGGTTTTGAATTAAGAATTAGTATCATCCTTGTTTATAGTTGGTAAATGAAACTTAGAGTACCAAATGAGTTGAGCCAAACCTCAACTTGTATCGTAAGTAGTTTCTCAAGCTCGTGTTCATGTTGTGTTTGGCTTATGAGTAGTTTTTCAGGCTCGAGCTCAATTAAGGGTCAAATATTTTATATTTATTAATTATTTAATTTATATTTATACTTTTTATCATATATTTTAGTTATGCATTTTACAAAAAGATAATATATATTATTTACTTATTTTTTTTCATAGTCATAGTTATATACTTAATATATTAAATAAAAATAAGGGAATATCTCATAAAATAGTAATCAAATTTTAAAAGTGTTCCAATTAGGTCATTCATGCAATTTTTTCCCAAATCGGGTGACTAAATCTTCAAATCAATTCTCACAGATTTTTTGTGCGTCAAGAAAGAAATGGAGGATAAGATGTGGTAGTCAGAATTTGCAATATATGTAGTTAAATTTAAATAATTTTAAAAAAAAGTTAATTATATTAAAATTCAAAAATAAAAAATAAAATCCACGTCACCACTTAATGTCAATATAAAAAAAAGATAAAAAGATTTCCTATGTGAGACAAAAAAGAAAGAGACTAAAAAAACATGTTAAAACCTTTAATTTAATAAAATATGAAAGTTGAGTGACTTAATTGGAACACTTTATAAAATTGAGTAACCTAATTAGAACACTTTTGAAACTTGGTAACTATTCTATGAAATTGAATATTATGGCTTGTTTATGCTCGTGAGCCGGCTCGAGTCTTGGTATTTAAATTTTCAGAGACGGTCCTAAAACTTAATAGTCTAAGTTAAGGGTATGCTGAAACTTGTAATATTAAAATATATTTATGATTGATAATCATGAATAATATTGTTATCATGCATATTATTGATTACGATTACGATTATGATTATTTAAGACGTGGATAAATGGGATCGATATAAAGGGCCTTTATGTTTTGATATTCAACGCTCTCGCTTTTTGCAAAGAATCCCTAAACCGGCGACGGGATCATAATGAGGTAAACTACATTTCAGGTTTTGAATTAATAATTAATACAGTCCTTGTTTATGGTTGTTAGATGAAACTCTATTTAATCGTGAGTACCAAATGAGCCGAGCCACGCCTTAGTTTATATCGTAAGTTTTTTTTCAAGCTCGTGTTCATGTTGTGCTCGGCTTGTGAGTAGTTTTCAAGGCTCGACATCAACAAGGACTCAAGTCTTTTATATTTATTAATTATTTAATTTATATGCATACTTTTTTCATAAATTTTAATTATGCGTTTTATATAAAAGATAATATATATTATCTACTTTTTTTTATAATCATAGTTATATACTTAATATATTTAATAAAAGCAGCTATGGCTTGTTTATTTTATGCTCGTGAGTCGGCTCGAGCCTAAAGCTCGTTTATTAACCAAACTTGTTTTTAGACTGGAGCTCGGGCTCGTTTATATTTATGCTTGTCACAATTCGAGCTTGTCACAAGCCAATCTCGAGCGGCTTGGTTCATTGGCACCCCTAGTGTTAGTTGTTAGACATAAACTCTAAAGCTAAGAAAGTTTATGCTATGTGTAATGGTATCCATATATTTGTAGTACTGCAAAAAGGGATCGTGAACAATGCTGGTAGAAGGCCTCTGAAGAAACACTAGATCGAACTGGATAGTCCGATCGGGTATTTCCACAGATGTGAGTATATTAAAGTAATGAGAACAGATCCAAGCTGATGCCTGCAAAACAGAACACCATTGAGTCTCGTTACGGGAAGGACAGAGTGGGGGGTCTTCCCGTAACCACCCTCCGGCGTGAGAATAAGTATCGTACTTTGAACGAAATAAAGTAGGACACAGTATGTAATTGCTTAAGGCTTGAGAGTGTGTCTGAATACCTTGAAGAGATAGTCTTCGTATTTATAGCCGAAGGGGGAGGGAAGGTGATTGGTGGAGTTGTCACTATCAAGTTATTCCCTCTCTGCCTGAACGGACACGTGTCAGGCGTTTATTGGATGTGACAGCCTGGACCCGTTTATGGTGTAGCCATTATCCGTGCACGTCGTGGGATGGCCATTACGTGTCCAGGTGTCCTCTTTCCATTGGCCGATGTCGCTATCAGGAGGTTTTGAGGGAATCTTCTAGAAGTAGTTTGTTACAACTGCTCTTCCATATCACGTGGGGGGATCATACGTGTGATGAATCCCTTGAGTTTGTTTGTGGATTCTTTCCGCAGATGCTCGCGTGACCGTCCGCGGGTTATGATGGAGTTCCACGAAGTGTCTTGGATTGTGGATGGTTTCACCATTCCACTTATTCCTTGTGCGGATGTCTTTTGGAGATCCGCGGGTTGGTTAATGGATCCGTGGGATGCGGATGTCTTTGCCGATTCGAGGGTCGGATAGGGGATCCGTGGGTAGATTTGCTACCCTCCCTCTATAAGTCAACCCAGTCCATTGTTGCTTCCGTGAGTCGATGTCGCGGGTGGAATTATGGACTTCTGTCTTTTGTCGCGGGTTGCAAATTTTAGTCCTTTAGTATTCCCACTGCTTTTGAACTGGGGCACTATTTAGTCGTCTGAGATGTGACGTCTCCTGTCTGAATCGTGTCAGGAGTGGTGCTCGAGGTGGGTGCACGATTTTTAGGCGGCTGATTCAAAATTATTTTGTTTTTTCAGTTCCTGCCTAACGTGTCGTCTTCTGGTTGGGCGGTTTTGGCGTATGAGCTAGATCCCTCTCTCCTCGCATTAATTGCAATGTGTATATATAGGGGAGGCCACTTCATTTTCCAATTTACTTGCAAAAAATTTTCTCCAATCTTCTTGTCTTCTCTGTTCTTATTCCTCCCTCTGATCCTTCAAGTTTTCCGATCAATCATGGCCGGCAGTAAAAAAGGTACAAAGAGAGGCCGGGAGGGTAAGAAAGATTCATCTAAGGGGCTTGTAGAGAACATTTGTATAAAATGGAAAGTCGCCGACTTTGAAGACATCGTTAATCTTTATGGGTTGGCACCGGAGTGGGAGCCAGAGCTCCCTTCTCCGGGTTCCACTGCCGATCAACCACCGGCCGGAAAAATTGCCTTGTATGGTGAATCTTTCACCACAGGCAACTTCCGGTTGCCATCACCACGTTTTTTGGTGTTTTTTAGAGCGAATCTGGGATTTATGTCTCCCAGTTACACCCGTTTGGTGTTATGAGGCTTCGGCACTTTAAGTTTTGCTGGCGGGCTCTGGAAATAGAGCCAACTGTAGATCGCTTTCTGGCGATCTACAAGATTCAGACCCACAGCAGCTGGTTTAGATTCGCCGTTCAGGGGAAGGCGATAGGGACTGAGCCTCCGAGGAGTGCTCACGAATGGAAGAATAAATTTCTGTGGGTTAACGCTGATGTTATTCCATTGGCTATGACCCGCCGTTCCATTACCAAAAAATTTTCCCACCTTCCAGTTGTTGTTACGGAAGGCGAAGAGTGGTACGCGAAGCTTACGCGGACCCCAACTCCTATGGGTCTCCTCCCGGAGTCAGCTCTGGTGCAAGTGGGAATGAGCTGCCTGTGGCCGTACCCGAATGAGCAACCTTACTTCTCTCGAGATGATGACAGTAAGTTTCTAGATCCAAGTTCCTTTTTTGGTGTCTGTACTTTTGTCATATTTTTCTTTTGCCTTTATTTCAGGGAAGAGCTCGCTATTTGAAGTTCTCATCCCCACTGTTGCGGGGAATATGTTCAGGATGCCCCTGGAGATGTATCAAGAGCCTGTTCTTGATCATTTCAAGGGTAATTTCCTTTTTCCCACCTGCGGCCGCACAGAGTCGGTGGTCACTGATTCTGCAGTGGCTCAAGGTGTGTACATTCTTAACCCTAAACCTCTTAGTGTTATGCACCCGGACGGGACGATAGTCCTTTCCTCTAGTGATGAATCATCTAGTGAGGATTCAACTAGTGAAGGTTCCCTGCCCGGTACTCCAGAGAGTACTTACGCTGGCGTGTTGCGTGCTATTGCAGATCTTATCTGCCACAGGAAGAGGGCGGGTATGGATGGTGTATCCGGCCTGAAACGGGATTCCGATGCCGATGAACCCGCTGGTGGGGAGGCTTACGTGGATGAGGGTCCCACTGACAGGGAGATTACCAAGACTACCGATGATCCCGCCGGTGGGGAGGCATTTAGGGGTGCTGATGATCCCGTTGAAGGGGAGGCACCCAGGAACGCCGATGATCCCGCCGGTGGGGAGACTTCCAAAGTCGGGGGTGAGGAAGATCAAGCTGACCCGACTTCAGGACCGGGTCAAGAGCCGGACTGTTGTACGCCCACCCGAAGGTAACTATACTTTGTATTTATGAGCTTGTGTTGTAGCTATCTTCTAACTTTCATTTCTGGATCTGCAGTTGCGCATGCTGTACGTCCGCCTTCTCCGCCTCCGGAGGTTGTGTAGAAGGTTAGTGAGGATGTGCCTCCGGAGGACATTCCTATGCCGTCACCTGAGGTAGTGGTGGAAACGGAGGTTGTGCATCCAAAAGATACATCTGTAACCCCTCCGGCTTCCACGGGTGAAGGGGCAGAGTCCTCTAAACAAGGGGACTCCCTCTTTCGCCCTTCATGGAACCTTGTCCTGACGCGCTTTTTACTGATCCGCGTGTGTGCCAAGAGTTCTTTGAGCACTGCCTCCCGCCTTCTGAGTGTAACAGCATACACTCCAAAACTCAGGCTAGCTTGGCCCAATCACTTAGCTATCATTTGGCTAACGTGTTGTCGACTAGCCGTGAGGTGTTTAAGGGCTCGGTCGAGGCGATCTTGAGCGCGCCGTTCAGCGTATGGATGAGGCTGAAGCAGAGAGGGATGCCACCCTGGCAGAGGCCAGGAAGGCTGAAGCTGCTCTCCTGGCTGCCTAGGAGAAGAACAAGCGCCTGGAGGAGCGGGTGGCCGCTTAGGTTAAGTTTGTTGCTGCCCGGGATGAAGATGTCCGGAGGCTTGCGGCGGAGGTGAAGGGAAAGGACGATCTCCTTGCTTCTGTTTCTAAGGAGAAAGAGGATCTGGAGGTGGCCTTCACCAATGCTTCGGATGAGCGGCACTGGCTTATGAAATTTGGCATCGCCAAGGTAAATATTTCGATTTATTCTCATATTGGGATTATTATTGACTTTCTTTGGAATAAATTTTCAGGCTTATCAAGGATGGCCCTGAGCTTGGGGATTGCCTTGCTGACCTGCTTGTCAGCTCTTCGCGGGTAGGCCGCCAGGCTGGTTTTGCGGAGGGTTACTCCATGGCTCGCGAGGGACGTCCGTCCTCCGAGTTTGAGCTTCACGGCCAGGATTGTCAAAAGGAATATGAAGCACATATGGATTCCTTTGATAACCTTTCCTTTGACATCCTGAAGTATATTGAGGAGAACCGTCATGAGCCTACCGTGGTTGGGGAGCTACGTCTTCACGTGAACCGGTTGATCACGGAAGCCGAAGACAAGGAAGCCCCCAAGGAAGACTTGGAATAGTTTATAATATTGTTGTATTTCCTTTCTTCTTGTAAATATTTGTAAATGAAATGAAACTATCTTTTTATTCTATTATGTTGAATTTTATCGTGTTTATCTTCCGACTTTGTTTGATGGGTTGTCCCAGTTGCGGGTGACTACCTTGTTGGTGATCCTTCTGTTTACTATTATAACTTGTCTTTTTCTTATTCTTTTCTTTTTACTTGTATTCCAATGATGCCTGACGTGTCAGCCAAAACATTTAGCTTGTCTGGTTATTGTAGAACTAGTAGTTCGCCGATTATATCTGGATTCTGACAGATGTGACAGGTCTGCACGGCGTCGAAAAAGGTCTGGCCGCTGCGTCAGCCGATTATATCTGAATTTTGACAGATGTGACAGGTCTGCACGGCGCCGTAAAAGGTCTGGCAGTTGGCATCAGCCGTACCTAGGGATTTTAAATTTTTCGACTTTGATTTTCCCGCCTGACGTGGCACGATCTGATTGGTGAACAGCTGTTTCGCACTATTTCCTGCATTTAATGTTGCTTCTATACATATCCGTTAGTTTCATCTTTCTGTTTACTTTGGACTTGAACAACTGAGATAGACTCGTCGGAGTTTTGAGGAATTTTTTCTTTTGAAACCAGAAAGTTTTCTTCTTCTTCTCCGGCAACCATAGCCCGTTGTAATAAATTCTTAGCTGAATATATGGCGTCTGTGAGGCCTGATTATCAGACCATCGACTCTGTAACCATTGATTGGGACATCAAGGGCTTTGAAGACGTTGTCAATGCTTACGGCATAGCCCCAGAATGGGAGTCAGAATTTCCGGCTCCTGGTTCGACGGCGAGCCATTCTCCGGTGGGGAAAATGGTTGTGTTCGCCGAGTATTTCAGCTCCAGGAATCTCCGATTACCCGGTTTCTGGGTAAGCTGATAACTGGGAATATGTTACATATTTCCCAGCTTCATGCTTCGGCGGTGATGCGCATGCGTCACTTTGAGTTTTGCTGCCGGGCGCATGGCATTGTGCCTACAATTGACAAGTTCGGCGTGTTCTACCGCTTGCATGGTAGAGGAGGCTGCTACATTTGTCTCCCGACTGACTAGAAGGCTATCGCTGTGGACACTCCTCTCCTGGACCCACAGTGGGCCAGAAAATTATTCTGGATACGGGAGGACGTGATCCCGTCACCCATGTATTGGCATCCGGCGGATCAGCCTTCACTTGTCTTGCCGTTTGTTGAGCGTTCGGAGAGGCATGGATGGTATCAACAATTGACCCATACCCCCACTCCTATACGTCCTATCCCTGAATATGCTCTTGTGAGAGCTAGGATGAGTCGCCTGTGGCCTTATCCGGACGATGTGCCATATTTTCGGAAGCCGGATGGATGTAAGTAGCTTTATTGTACTTTCTGAGTTTATCCTGGTTTCTAATTTTGGTTATTATGCAGCTGAAGGTGTTCTCTTGTCGGTTATTGTGGCGAGTGTGCCTGGGGTCATGCACATTGCTGCCCGTGACAAGAAAGAGCTCCCTATCCTTGACAAGACTAGGGATGGTGTTTTGTTTCCTGAACGAACCCGTCCGGAGCCTGTAGTCTCAGAGGGTATGTTTGCAACAGGTAACTTAACTTTGATATGACCACGAATAGTTTCCACGAATACAGCCTTTGGTTGCAAGAGGAAGGAGACGTCGTCCAGCCATACTCCGTTAGAGGTGGCTGACAAACAGCAGGAAAAAGGGTCTTCCTCCCCCTCCCCCGAAGGTGAAGAAGGTCCGCCTTAGTGACCGCGTTGCGGTTCGCGCTAAAGGTATCTCATATTTATGGACCTGTGATTATTCTTTGGTTGCTTACTTGGTTGTTTATTCTTGTGCAGCCCCTGTTATCCTCCTGGACTCTCCCTCCTAAGGGTGACCTTGGTTGGCGGTCTGTTGCCGGTAAGGGGCAGGCTAAGGAGGATTCGACCTCCGCTGGTGTCCAGGGGTTGAAGCCGGCGCCTTCGCCACCTGCTCATGAAGCTGAAGAACCTGCCGAGCGGGTGGTGGTATCTCCCCCGCCTCCTCATGAGTCCGAGAGGGAGGAGGGGGTGTTGGGTTTTAACAAGATTATCAAAGTGATAAAATCCCTATTTTACCAAAAACGCAGCGGATATAAGTTTTAAATCTTGTTAATTTGATATGTATAAAACCTATTTTACACATGCAAAACCCAAGCCCGGATCCAAATACGAAATACATACTATCAGACACATGCATGTCACTATAAGTCCATGCATGTAAGGATACCTTTCAAGAGAACAAATGCGGGTGAAAAAGGAGATGATGGAAGGGCAAGAACTTCAAAGGGAAGGTCCTCAAGCTTGCATACCCCAAGCCTCCGACAATACACCACTTCTAGCTAGGATTTTCACTTGAAAACTCCTCTTCCTTGCCTTTGATCTTGGCCGAATCCAAGAGTGAAGAGAGGAAGAGTTGAGAGGATTTTTCCTCAAAGTTTTTTTTACTTGTGTGTTGTAGAGAGAAATAATAGAAAGAAAGATTATAAGTCTTTCAAAAATTGCACCACCCCAAGGAACCAATAAGAAGCATTTCATGTCTCCACTAAGGTGGATTAAATAATAAAATAAGAGAAGAGGGAGAGAGGTGGGGGGGGGGACCCTCCTTCCTTTCTCTTTTTTATTATTTTCATACTTTCCATATATATATGTACCTTGCATTGTGTCATACACAATGCTTTGTGTTATACACACTTATATTGTGTCATACACAACAATAACACATTGTAGGTAACATGCTTAATGTATTGTTACTTAACTCTCTTAAACAACAATATAGAATGCTTTCTCTCAAAGTATAAATCATCCACATGAATTATTTACTTCACAAGTACATTTTATTTAGAAACCCCTCTCTAAATAACTCAAGTGTTAATATTCATTTGTTATGATCATAGCATATATAAACAAATATTATTGGTGTTTGTCTACCTTGTTATTGGGTATGACTCGACTTGGATCATGACATCCTAGCCACATCAATAAAAATATGTGTCTTGGGCATAACGAGTTCAACAATCTCTCACTTGCACAAGATACATAGAAGATTGATACAAGTAGCAAATACCGCCTAACTACGGTTTAGTACCCCTAATACGCATGACGAAGTGCCATTCAATAACATCTTCCCTTTCAAGTCCCTTACTTGAAATGATTTAGGTACATCTATCATTTATCCTTTTCCCACAGATGTCATGTCAAATCTAGAGATACAGAGTGATCATTCTCTGTTGATTTAACTTTCCAGGCCTTAGACATCTCGCTCTCAACGAATAAGAGGGACAAATCCTCTCTTGACTACATACGTCTCTCACAATCACCTTGTACCAGACCTGATCTTAGCCTTATGTACTGACATGTTTCTGAACAGCGAAGAACTAAGTCAAAGTATAATACTTGGTGAATATCAAGACCCAATATGTATCTCAGGTCGGAGGATACTATGATATTCGCCTTTACTCAAATTTACTTATGATCTATCACAAGGATTCCATGTAGTAATATTTGAGAGCGAGTCAGTCCAATATTTATAGCCCATAAATATCTATGAACCTTGGCAGCAACCCTTGCTCTATATTCATATCTCATGAATATCCACCAATCCAAGTTCATAATAGTCTTACCTTCATATTTGCTCCCGCAAATATGAGCGACTACGGACATTTAGAATAAGTAACTTATTCGCGGATTTAAACATGCTAAAATGGAACATAACTCAAAATGTCATAATCATAAACCATAATCATATGAATGAGTTAAAATAACAATTGTTCCGATATCCAAATACAAAATTCGATCATATCCAATCACTAGAATATCGAAGTCCTAAGGCACAAGTATGACCCTCATGCTTTGACCTTTCAAGGAGCTTCGTGAGTGGATCCACAATGTTTTGATCAGTGTGAACTTTACGAATACATATCTTTACTTTTTCAACTTCATCCCTTATGTAGTTGAATCTCCGCTCAATGTGCCTCGTCTTTTGATGTGCACGAGGTTCCTTGATTTGAGCAATCGCACCTTTGTTGTCACAAAAGATCTCTAGAGGGTCCTGAATGGTACGGACTACCCCTAGGTTGGCAATGAATTTTCTAATCCACGCAGCTTTTTGAGCTGCCAATGAGGCGGAGATGTATTCCGTGGATAATGCTACCATGTCTTGCTTTGAGCTCTTCCAAGAGATTGCCCCACCATTCATAAAGAAAACATATCCCGATTGTGATCTAGAATCATCTTGATCGGTTTGAAAACTCGCATCCGTGTAACCCTTTACAACGAGTTCATCCTCACCTGAACCGTATATTAGAAACATATCCTTAGTCCTTCTAAGGTATTTCAATATACTCTTGACCGCCATCAAATGGCTACTTCCCGGATTATGTTGGAATCTACTTGTCATGCTTAAAGCGTATGACACATCCGGTCTAGTGCATACCATTGCATACATGTGGATCCAATAGCCGATGCGTATGGGATTCCATTCATTTTCTCTTGCTCATCCTTTGAGTTTGGACATTAAGACCTACTCAATATCGTTCCTCTTTGAATAGGTACCAAACCTTTCTTAGAGTTCTCCATCTTGAACCTCTTCAAGATTTTGTCAATGTATGCACTTTGGTTTAAACCTATCAACTGCCTTGATCTATCCCTATAGATCTTTATTCCCAAAATATAGGCGGCTTCACCAAGATCCTTGATAGAAAAACAACTTCCAAGCTATGCTTTTACCCCTTCCATGGTTGGAATGTCATTCCCAAATAGTAGTATGTCATCAACATACAATACTAAGAAGGTAATGATGCTCCCACTAGCTTTCTTATACACACAAGCTTCATCACCATTTTTGATGAATCCAAATTTCTTAAATTCTTCATCAAATCGGTGATTCCAACTTCTAGATGCTTGTTTCAATCCATAGATTGATTTCTTTAACTTGCATACTTTGTTAGGATGTTATGGATCGACAAAACCTTCGGTTTGGACCATATAGACATCTTCCTCAAGATGCCCATTTAGGAAATCGGTTTTGACATCCATTTGCCATATCTCATAGTCATAATATGCGGCTATGGCGAATAATATCCTAATAGACTTTAGCATTGCTACAGTAGAAAAAGTTTCATGATAGTCAACCCCTTGAGTTTGAGTGAAACCTTTTGCTACAAGTTTAGCTTTATAAGTATCCAAGTTTCCATGCATATCGATTTTCTTCTTGAAAACCCACTTACTTCCAACCAGTTTGGAATTAAAAGGTGGTACAACCAAATCCCATACTTGGTTGTCATGCATGGATTGCATCTCAACGTTCATGGCTTCAAGCCATTTGTCACAATCGGATTGTGACATTGCATCACGGTATGTGGTGGGTTCATCCGAATCTACCACATAGCATCCATCCATGAAAAATCCATATCTTTCGGGTGGATGACTAATCCTACCGGATTTGCGAATATTTTGTGTGTCTTGATCAACCATTTGATCATCCTCAACAACCTCTTGTTGATTGCTAGTTTCAACCAAACGTGTATCAGCTTGTGGTTCTCGATCCTCCTCGAGTTCCACCGTTCTACTAGTACCTTCCATAAGGAACTTAGTTTCCATGAACTCGGCCTTTCGAGCAACAAATACCTTTTGCTCGGTTGGGTTGTAGAAATAATATCCCATAGAGTCCTTGGGATATCCTACAAAGATAAACTTAGTGGATCGATTTTCAAGTTTGTTTTGGGTGTTGTTCTTGACATAAGCCTCACAACCCCATACCTTTAAATATGATAATGACGGAACCCTTCCATTCCATATTTTATAAGGTGTTTTGTCCACTTTATTGGTTGGAGCCATATTTAGAATACGGGCCGCGTAGAGCAAAGAGAAACCCCAAAATGATAGAGGCAATGTGCTTCTAGCCATCATAGATCAAACCATATCCAATAGAGTTCGATTCCTCCTCTCGGACACACCATTATGTTGTGGTGTTCCGGGTGGAGTAAGTTGTGAGATGATTCCACAACTCCTAAGATGATCTTGGAAAACATCACTTAGGTATTCACCTCCTCTATCCGAACGAAGTACTTTGATAGTTTTATCGAGTTGATTTTGTACTTCATTTTGGAAGACTTTGAACATTTCAAAGGCTTCATCTTTGTGTCTTAACAAGTACACATACCCATAACAACTATAATCGTCGATAAAAGTAATGAAGTATCTTTCACCATTCCTTGTCATTGTCTTAAAAGGACCACATACATCCGAATGTATGATACCTAACAAGTCTTTTGCCCCTTCGTTTGTCCCACTAAAGGGGTCCTCGGTCATTTTCCCTAGTAAACAAGACTCACACTTATCAAATGAATCATCTTCACTTGATTCCAAAAGACCATTCTTTTGAAGTGTATGTATGCGGTCTTTGTTTATGTGACCAAGGCGACATTGCCAAAGATAAGTCTTACTCAAATCTATTTTGAGTTTCTTGGTGCTTGATTGGTACAACATGTTATCAAAGGATGTGTTATCATGAACTAATTCATAAATGCCATTAGACGGCATTGCTTTAAAATAAAGGACATTATTCATGAAAACACAAATACCATTATCCATAAACTTAAAATCATAACCATATTGACTTAACAAAGAAACAGAGATAATGTTCTTAGTCAAATTAGGATACAAAATATCTTTCAAAATAACTTCCAAACCATTTGGAAGCTTCAATGTGTAGTCTCCTCGGGCTTCGACAACAACCTTTGCTCTGTTGCCGATGAAGAGACTAATATCTCCTTTCTTGAATCCTTTATTTCCCTTGAACCCCTGCAATGAATTGCAAATATGAGTTCCACATCCGGTATCCAATACCCATGTGTTAGAGGAAATAAGATTAAGATCAATATGAATCATGAAAGTTGTACCCGAGGATTGCCCCGCATCCCTCTTAGCTTTCAACTATTTTAGATAGGTTGGACAATTCCTCATCCAATGCCCTATCTCCCCACATCCAAAGCACGGATCCTCCAAGCTAACCTTTAGCTTCTTCGGTTTGGGTGGTTCCACTTTAGCCTTTCCCTTGAACTTGCCCTTGACTTGTCCCTTACCTTTGGAAACCTTTGCCTTGTGTTCCGGGTGATGCCTTTTCTTATTGTCTCCCTCATTGATCGTGAGAACGGGTAAAACCCTTTTACCCATTCCCGTCTCGGCCGTGTTAAGCATTGCATGAAGCTCACCAATGCTCTTGTCCCATCCATTCATGTTATAATTCATAACAAATGTCTCAAACATTTTAGTTAAGCCATTTAGGATCAAATCCATGGCTAACTCATTTGAGACGCGACAATTAAGGCGCTCGAGACGATCAATGTGGCTTTTCATCTTAAGTACATAAGATGAGACCGATTGGGTTTCCTCCATACGACAAGCATGAAGCGCTCGAACCGTTTCGAAGCATTCCACCCTAACTTGTGTAAGGAACATTTCCTTAAGTTGGGTGATCATGTCGTATGCCCCATGAAGTTCAAAATCCTTTTGAATCTCGAGAATCATAGTTCCCAACATGAGGCAAGAAACTTGCACCGAATCCTTATCGTGCTTAACCCAATTATTATGGTCTTCGGCATTGTCAATGCTAGGTTCATCGAGAATTGGATCTTCTAATACATAGTATTTCTTTTCTTGCTTGAGAACAATTCTCAAGTTTCGATACCAATTCATAAAGTTGGTATAGTTTAGACGATCATTATCAAGAATAGATCTTAGTGATAGGTTATTAACGGGTGGAATAATAACGTTAGGTGGATTGTTGATTGCGGCCATCTACAAATATAACAAAGCTCAATTTTAATATTTTCGATATCAATTTATTTAATCGTTAATACCCTTTTATGTCTTGATGTAACACAAAGTGTACATCTTATTGCATCAAATTACCTTCATATTTATCCCGAACTTCATGCAAATTCATTGTTTTAGGTACTTATTTGAGTTATTTGTGAATTTGCAGGTCCGGGCGCCCGCCCGACCAAGAAAACATGAAAAGGGGGCGTTTCGGGGACAAAATAAGCATTCTGCCAGACCTGCACAACCATGCTTGCCAGTGCACTTGCCAGTACCAGACCTGCACGACCATGCTTGCCAGTGCACTTGCCAGTGCCAGACCTGCACGACCATGCTTGCCAGTGCCGGAGCCAGTGCCGACCCCGCACGACCATGCTTGCTAGTGCCGGAGCCAATGCCGACCCCGCACGACCATGCTTGCCAATGCCGGAGCCAATGCCGACCCTGCACGACCATGCTTGCCAGTGCCAGAGCAAGTGCCGCAAGAATTCAAAAGTGCACGACCGTGCATGGTCGTGCGGATGCCCGTGCATGACCTGCACGGCCGTGCGGGCCCGTGCCGATTACCGTGCCAGAACAGAGAAATCTGACTTTTTGGTCAGATTAAAGCCAATGGTTGACTTTCCACAAATAGGCACGGTCGTGCAAGCCCGTGCAAGTGCCCATGCCAGACGTCCAAACAACATATATACACATCCATTATCCTCATTTTTGGTGTGTGGAGTCTTGGGGATTTTCTCTCAATCAAGTGAAACAATTTTAGGCGATTCTTGGAGGCTTCCACCAACATAAGATTCATCATTCCATCCTTCATTCCTTTCTTGATTTTGGTTTGCATTTCTATGTTTAAAAGCATGTTTTGTAAGCTTATTTTTAGATTGATTGTAGTTGTATTAAACCTTATGGGCTAAGACCTTTACTATCTAGACATTTTTGAAGCTTTTACTATTGTGATTTTTATCTATGTATGGTTATGGTAATTTGGTTTTCTTTCAAGGAAATGTTGAAGTTATGAGTTGATATTGATGGTGTTCATGCTTGTTAGAATTGCATACCTTGTTAGTCTTACAAATATTTAGGCATTCATGTTGGAAAACTATGTTCTAGATGTTTGTTTGTAAACTTTGAATGTTCATGTTTTCTTTGTGTACATTGCTAAGTTAGGAATGACTAGTAAAGATTAGTTTGGTTATAATATTATTGATGAGCATGAAACCCTACACTTGATATTGGAAAATTGATGAGTGTTGTTATGATTCTTGACTTGGTGATGACTTGCTAGTTAAAGTTTCATAAGTTGATGTTTAATTCATGAGTTTAGCTAATTTATTGTAATCTTAGGTGGTTAGAATGTTGTTCATGCTAGCTTTCCTTTGATTATGAGACTTTGTTGTTTTGACAAACAAGTTAGTCTATGTTTAATTCTTGATTGGAAGCCCATCATGATGATTATTTGTTAGTATTAGGTTGCTTGATTGTAATATAGTATTTATGTTTAGATTCATGATGTTTACCATATCATTACTATTTTATCACATTAGTAGAGTGGATGCGTGTCTAGGTAGTCTTGTTGAATTGATTGTTTCTTGTATTTTTACTTGCTTTGTTTTCATTGTATGCTAGTTTAGTTAGTTAAAAACTCAAATTAAGATTTCTTTGTTCGGTTAGTCATTTACAAAGATTTAGTACTAGAAAATTACCGTATCCATGGATTGACACTCGGTTCTTGCCGACACTTTATTACAAACGATAGGTACACTTGCTTTCGTGTGTGGTTTAGTTGTAGGTGAAAACCTATTTTTAAAACCCGATTTGTGTGGAACTTTTATCCAAATTTATATATATATATATATATATTCACAGACGTTATGTCTCCAAGACAATTAATGATTAAAATCTAGAACCCAACGTTACATTCAAATAGTAGTTAGGTGACCTTTATCCCACTATTTAAATTAACAAGGTAGTCAACGTTTCACGATTGCAACCCTTTGCAACTTCTAGTTTTATGGAATCGGTTAAGCATCTCATGCTTAGTCGGCATGTTTAATCCCATCAACACCATTGTACGCCATGCTTCGGTGACCCTATTCACATGGTTTCCAATTTAAGTCATCCTACTTACACACACGTGTGAGTTTACACATACAAGTGGTTAGGTGACCTTTATCCCACAAATATGGCAAACCCACCTCAACTCACAAGTTTCCTCTAATGCGGTTAGGTGACCTTTATCCCACACAGAGTTCCCAAGTGATTCGAGTGTCGTATAAAAGGATGGTGTTCAACTTATTTTATAAAAGGGATTTTTTAGTTTTCTAAATTCTAGATTGGAAAACCTTTTATGTACCTTTCATTTGCATGCATTCAAATGTATGGTACTTAGTTGAAAAACCCATTTTCAAAGTTCCTATTAATACAACCCATTTTATTATGAAATCATTAGCCTTTAATAAAACCAATTTTTATTACCTAACGATTTCTAAGGAACCAATTTTATGCTAGTTGATTTTAAGTTGTTAGCAAACCACATTGCAATAACACAAACAAAAGTAAATCAACCATGCAAGCATAAAATACACAACCACAAGTTCATAACCATAGCCTCCTAATGTTGACTACACTTGTTGACCGAAGATAAGTGTGTCAAAAAGTCTCTCCTAAGGGACTCAAAAGGACACAAGCTTGTGTCGCAGAACTCCTACTTGATCCCGCATCCTTATGCTCCAAGTGTTCACCCCCATGTTGTGGTCTCCATCATTTTATTTGGCTTCTCTCCTTGCATCTTCTTTTACAAAAATATATCCTAATACAATTTTCTCTAGTAAAAGAATAAATATATCCTTGCATCTTCTTTTATTTGGGCTCTCTTCCTTGAATCTAATCTACTTATTATTACAAACCAATTGAAAGAATAAATAGATTACAAACCCAAATAAATATTACAACCATATCGAATGAACAAACAACCATTTGAATGAACAAACAATCAACACAAACATTTAACCAAACACAAGGCCATGACTAGGTTATGAACATCCATTATATATCCAAATATGCAATAACATAATGACCCAAAATTGGTTTCCCTTTCCCTAAAACTTTCGGCCCAAACTTGACAAAACCGAAAGTTCCGGGTTTTGTCCAAACAACACCATTAATCATCCAAATGACTTAGTTTTTCAAGATTACCACATGCATGTAAAGTATAACCTTGAAAAACCATGGGGTAACCAAAACCCCCAAAATTTTCGGCCGTATGGTAAAACCCCACCATAAACCCGAAAATTTTTGGGTCTAATGAAGCATGAATCCGTATAAGCGGCTCTTGATGCCATTGTTAAGTTTTAACAAGATTATCAAAGTGATAAAATCCCTATTTTACCAAAAACGCAGCGGATATAAGTTTTAAATCTTGTTAATTTGATATGTATAAAACCTATTTTACACATGCAAAACCCAAGCCCGGATCCAAATACGAAATACATACTATCAGACACATGCATGTCACTATAAGTCCATGCATGTAAGGATACCTTTCAAGAGAACAAATGCGGGTGAAGAAGGAGATGATGGAAGGGTAAGAACTTCAAAGGGAAGGTATTCAAGCTTGCATACCCCAAGCCTCCGACAATACACCACTTCTAGCTAGGATTTTCACTTGAAAACTCCTCTTCCTTGCCTTTGATCTTGGCCGAATCCTAGAGTGAAGAGAGGAAGAGTTGAGAGGATTTTTCCTCTTAAGTTTTTTTACTTGTGTGTTGTAGAGAGAAATAATAGAAAGAAAGATTATAAGTCTTTCAAAAATTGCACCACCCCAAGGAGCCAATAAGAAGCATTGCATGTCTCCACTAAGGTGGATTAAATAATAAAATAAGAGAAGAGGGAGAGAGGGGGGGGGGGGGCGGCCACCCTCCTTCCTTTCTTGTTTTTATTATTTTCATACTTTCCATATATATATATATGTACCTTGCATTGTGTCATACACAATGCTTTATGTTATACACACTTATATTGTGTCATACACAACAATAACACATTGTAGGTAACATGTTTAATATATTGTTACTTAACTCTCTTAAACAACAATATAGAATGCTTTCTCTCAAAATATAAATCATCCATATGATTTATTTACTTCACAAGTACATTTTATTTAGAAACCCCTTTCTAAATAACTCAAGTGTTAATATTCATTTGTTATGATCATATCATATATAAACAAATATTATTGGTGTTTGTCTAGCTTGTTATTGGGTATGACCCGACTTGGATCATGACATACTAGCCACATCAATAAAAGTATGTGTCTTGGGCATAACGAGTCCAACAGGGGGCTCGTGTTACGCAGGGTGGTGTCACTCGGTACGTCCCTGAATGGAGTCTGGCTCCATCCTCGCGGTTTTCTGACTGGGAAGTGTGTTTTGATTTCCTTCATGAGGGCGTGCCTCCTGCGAAGCACGAGTACCAGCGGAACCGGTCCCGGGTATCTGTTGGCAATTCGTATATATATCATTTGGCCAACCTGGTTTCCACAACCCAGGAGATATACCGGGACTGGAACTTCATGGGGCGGAACTGGGGTTCTCAGGAGAACCTGTTGGAAGAGCTCCGGGCCGAAAGGGAAAAATATCGTCTCACGGCTTCCACCGATAGGTGGAAGTTGAGAGATTCTGAACGGGCTCTTGAAAAAGAGAGGGTGCGGTACACTGCTGCTGCCAAGGATTGGGAAGAGGCGTGTCGGCGACAAAATGCTGCACTCGAGGCCGTATGCACTCTGACCCGGGCACGGGAAGCTGAGCTTGCTAAGGCAGAAGAAGCCAAGAGTGATATCGAAGCTCGCCTTGCATCTCGGGAGGAAGTTACCAGTGATCTTCGTGTTGCCGCTGCTGAGAAGGATCAATTAATTGAAGACTTGATCAAGGAAAACACCAAGCACGTTGGTGAGCAGGGCGCGTTGACGTTAAGTGCCGAGGAGGCTTCCTCCAACCGTGCCTAGTTGATGCGGGAAGGGTTTCCCAAGGTAATGATCCTCCATCTTTATCATGTCTTATGACTTCGTTTTACTAATTTTTGAATTGCTTTCGTAGGTTATCTCCCGTATTCATAGAGGAGAAGAGTTAGGAAACTGCCTTGCTGACCTTCTATGCGCATCAAGTGATTCGGGGCACAAGGCAGGTTTCCAGGAGGGGATGGCCTTTGCTCGGGAAGGCCGCTCTGTTGAAGATTTTGACCTTCACAGCGTGGATGTGGATGGGGAATATGATGCATGAATGAATGCTTTTGACCAACTGCATTTCCCCATCCAAGATGCTATCCAAAGTTTTGCTGAGGCAGCGGATGGCGTTTGCCAGTTCCGGGACTATCTTTGTGAAGAATAGTTTTTTTTGTATATATATATTTTTTTTTCCTTGTTCCTGTAATCCCTTTTTTGAATGTATATATGACATGGATTTTACATTTTGTCTTATATGAGTACAACATAAATGTGTGTGAGCTAAATCCGTCATGTATCCAAAATATAGGATTAGGATATGTATTGGCACGCAGGCCTATCCGTACAGGAATTAACATTCTAAAAGTTTAAAAAACGGGTAACTATGCATAACTGTATTTGCATTAGTTATTAGTTCGAAACAAAATTTGGTACGCAGACCGAATTTAAACAAGGCACGCAGGCCAATGTAGAGGCACGCAGGCCTAAAAGAGAATTACGCAGCTTAGATATAGCATTTTCGCAATTGTGCAACGTTCCAAGTCCTGGGAATAGGAATGCCGTCTAATTTTTTCAATTTATACGAACCCTTCCCCAACACCTCATCAATTTGGTACGGGCCTTCCCATTTGGGGGCTAGCTTTCCCGGCAATTCGGCAGTTGATGCTTCATTGTTCCGGAAGACATAGTCCCCTTTGTGGAATGCACAAATTTTGACCCGTGCGTCATAGTATTTCTGGAGCTGGTGCTTGTATTTATTTTCGCGTATAGCTACCAACTCGCGTCTTTCCTTCAGGAGATCTAAGTTCATCTTGAGTTCTCTTTCATTATCCTCCATTAAGAGGATTTTTGCGGATGGGAGGCCAATTTCGGCAGGAATCATTGCTTCCGTGCCATATGTCAAGTTGAATGGTGTTTTCGAGTTGCTGGTTTTTTTACTGGTACGATGCGCCCATAGCACATAGGGCAACTCGTCAACCCATCCTGTTCTCTTGGTTCCCAATCTGGCTTTGATGCCTTTTTTGATGCTGCGATTGGCTCGCTCCACCTGCCCATTAGCCTGGGGTGGGCAACCGATGTGAATACCTGCTTGATTTGTAACTCGGATAACCATTCCTGGAGGTGCTTGTCAGCGAACTGAGTACCATTGTCGCTGACCAATGTTTGAGGGAGGCCGAACCGGCAAATGATGTATTCCCACAGGAATTTATTTACATTCGTTGCTGTTATATTGGCCAGCGGCTTGGCCTCCACCCACTTTGTGAAGTAATCTATAGCGACCAATAGGAACTTTACTTGTCCTGGAGCCTCGGGGAATGGTCCCATGATGTCTATGGCCCACTTTTGGAAAGGCCATGCTCCGGTGACTGGGATGAGTTTGTTCTGGGCCGCAATGTTCGCGGTGCATGTCTTTGGCAGGCATCACATTTTTGGATCTCTTTGAGTGCGTCCATATGCATGCCTGGACAGTAGTATCCCGCGTTCATAATTTTTGCGACCACCATCCTTGGTCCGGCGTGCAATCCGCAGATGCCTTTGTGGATCTCTCTGATTACACAATTGGCATTTTCGGCGTCTACACACCTAAGTAGCGAACCAAGGAAAGACTTCTGGAATAGGATTCCGTCATGAACTTGGTAGCATAGTACCTTGTGGAGGATCTTTCGGGCCTCTGTCTTATCTTCCTGGAGGATGCCGGAGGACAGGTAAGTCTGGATTGGTTCCATCCAGGACGTTGCTCCTGTTTGGATGACCAAAACTTGATGTTGAGGAACGGATGGAGCATCCAGAATTTCGATTCTGACGTCTCTGCCCATGTGTTCGAAGCTGGTGGATGCCAGTTTGCTCAAGGCATCCGCGGGTCGATTCTCACTTCTTTTGATGTGCACAACTTTACATCAAGTGAATTGTTGCATAAGGTCTCTAGCTTGGGACAGGTATGAAGCCATGACATCATTCTTTGCTTCATAAGTCCCTGAGACCTGTCCTGCAATAAGCATAGAATCGACCCGAGCCTCCAAAAGTTTTACACCCAGCTTCCTTGCAATCCGCAACCTGGCCAAGAATGCCTCATACCCGGCTTCATTGTTCGTACTTTTGAAGTTTAGCTTGATGGCACAGGTGAACTCTTGGCCATTTGGATTAATCAATTTCAGACCCGCGCCTGATCCCTCCCCACTTAACGCTCCGTCCGTAAACAGAGTCCATTGTTGACTTTCGTCAGAAGGGATCGGGGGTTGCTGTTTGAGCAGACATTCCTGGAATTTGCCTGTACTTCTGTGATAAAATCTGCCAAGACTTGGCCTTTGATCGCGGGTCTAGGCTTGTACTCAATGGAGTGTTCGCCTAATTCGATTGCCCACTTGGCCAATCTCCCGGATAATTCAGGTTTGGCCAACACATTTTTCAGCTTGTAGTCTGTCAAAACTTGTATTGGGTGGCCTTGGAAGTACCTCTTTAGCCTCCGTGCCGCGTAAACTAGCGCTAGTACGAGTTTTTCAAGCATAGAGTACCGAGTTTTGGCATCCGCTAGCATTCTGCTGACGTAGTATATCGGCGTTTGGATGGCTTTCCGATCCATTAGGAGGACTGCTCCAATTGCAATGTCCGAAGCGGACAGGTAGAAAATAAGAGGTTCTCCTTCCCGGGGTGCGGTTAATGTTAGAAGCTCCATGAGGCACTTTTTAACTTCTAGGAACGCCGTCTCTGCTTTCGGTGTCCATTTGAAATGTGCCTTTTTCAAGCAATTTCGCAATGTAGACACGAATGGGTAAGATTTAGCCGCATGATTTGCCAAAAATATGTTTAGAGCCACTAACCTTCCATTCAATGTTTGGACCTCTTTTAGTGAAGAAGGGGAGGGCATCCGGGCGATGGCTTGCACCTTCTCCGGGTTTGCTTTGAATCCCACCCCGGTGACAATTACTCCTAGAAACTTTCCTTCTTCCATGCCGAAAGAGCATTTCGAAGGGTTAAGTTTCATGTTTATCTTCCTGAGTGTGGAGAAAACATCATCGATGTCTCGAAGCATTTGGTCTTCCTCTACACTCTTGATGACCAGTTTATCCATATACACTTCCAGGTTCTTCCCGATCTGACCTCGGAAAGTGTTGTCCATCAAATGCTGATACGTGGCTCCCGCGTTTGTTAGACCAATGGGATCATCTTGTAACAGAACGTGCCTTGGTTGGTTCGAAAAGCGGTTTTACCTTCATCGCGGGCCGCCATACGTATCTGGTGGTAACCCTTGTAAGCATCCAGGAAACACTTGAATTTAAAGGGTGCCACTGCGTCTACCTTGAGGTCGATCTCTGGAAGCGGGTAACAATCCTTGGGGCAGGCCTTGTTCAGGTCCTTAAAATCGATGCACATCCGCCATGAGCCGTTGCTTTTATGGACCATCACCGGGTTTGCCACATAGGTTTGATATTGAATTTCTCGGATGATCCCTGCGTTCAACAGATCTTGCACTTGCTCATTCATGGCTTTTGTTTGTTCGGGACCCATCTTCCTTTTTATCTGAACGATCGGTGTATACGCCGGGTTGACCCGCAACCGATGTTCTGAAATATCTCGTGGGACGCCCGTCATATCCGAAGGCTTCCAGGCAAAGATATCTGCATTTTTTATCAGCAACTGCTTCAGAAAGACGCGCACCATTTATGAAATAGTGGCCCCAATTGTGACGGTTTGCTCCGGATACTCCGGATTGACGACACATTTTTTGGGTTCCGTCCGTAGTGCTTTCCTGGGTACCTTCGCGGGCTTCCATCCCTCTGTGGCATAGCAATGTTTGTTGACTCGGATGATTGCTACTCATGTTCTTGTGGGGACACCCACTACACCATGTGCTGTGGAAGGATTGGCGTTGAAGTCACCGATCGTTTCCCGCCCCAAGATTATGTCGTGTTTGGATCTCGTGGGTAGGACAAGGAACTCAACATCCTCGGTCCTTGAGTGGATCCCATCACTCACCGTGACGGGGAATGTTATGACCCCTTTAGGGTGCATAACCTCGTACCCAAATCCAGAAACTGGGGCGTGCACAGGTTTTAACTTGGCCTTGTCTTCTTCATCTAGCTGCTCAAAACACTGTTCGTACATTATGTCAGATGTACTTCCAGTATCGAAGAAGACATATTGAGACCGATAGTGACCGAACAAAGCCGTGACGATTAGGGGTTGCTTCATGCATGGCCCCCTTTCACTCTTGGAAAAACTACGGGCTCGTTCTTCCACTCATCGTCGTCCGTTTCTCTCTGCTTGAACTTCCGAGGGGGTCCTCCCTGGATCATGTGTACATTCAAGTCCTTGATCTACTTTCGTGGGGGACCCTTGTCTGCGGGAGCTGCGTTCTTTCGCGGACCTTGTCGCACGTTTTTAGGCAGATGATCAAGTTTTCCAGATTTGATGGCAGACTCGATCTCATTTTTCAAGCTTATGCATTCATTTGTGTCATGCCCAATGTCCTCGTGGAACATGCAATGCTTTATCTTGTTTAATTGATTGCTTGGTTGTTTAAACAATTTATATTTGCGATTATTGATTAGTGCATCACTTGTTTAGTTTTGTTCATCAACAAAACCAAACAAGTGTTGATGAACAAAACCAAACAAGTGATGCACTAATCAATAATCGCAAATATAAATTGTTTAAACAACCAAGCAATCAATTAAACAAGATAAAAGCAATAACTCAAATCAATTTCATAACTTTAAGCATAGCAAATATGGTCTCAAGAGGAATTACACAAAACCCTAGCCTAGAATTAACAAAGGACTTAGCCGAGCATCAACTTATCAAGTAAACAACTTATCTTTGATGACATACAAACCCGAGATGAACCGAAAGCCTTGGAATGGTGGAAGATCGCCCTAAGCAGCCTCTTTTGCCTCTGGAAGTCGTCTATAACCGAATGGGGAGGTTAAAGGGTTTATATAAGGCAAAACCTAAATTTTTGGCCGACTTAAGCATCTTCGCGTATCGCGAAGATGTCCCAGCATGCTTCTTCGCGTATCGCGAAGGACAAAATAGTCGCGGCCGACATCCGGCAACTTCGCGTATCGTGAAGTTGCCCTTCTTTGCATCTTCGCGTATCGCGAAGATGTAAAACTTAAGAATTTCCTTTTTTTCTTTTCTTGAATGCCTCGTTATGCGTGCACGTCCAATCTCTCACTTCTCGATCTTCGTTCCAAGCCCGTAAATATCCTCGTTAAGCTCCATAGCCTCCAATGTCCCGAAACACGTAAACAATGCTTGAAGTACCAATGTTCATTCGATTATTTACCTAAATATAACTAATTAATATATAATACTAACTAACTTTTACCCAACCATCATTCAGCATGCTTAACTAACGGCTTAGGACGGTTGGAGGTTTCCCTACCATAGTCCCAACTACCATCACTCGCGTAATCTTCCTCCTGCAACATTTCCTTCTATCGAGTATCCCGTGGGGTTCTGTGGGATAGAGTACGCTGGGTTTGATAACTTCTTTCGCGGCTCTTAGCCAGTGAACGACCAGCTGATCGGGAGTTGTCTTCCAACTCTAGATCCTGAGTGCTTCGTACTGGTGGCGGAGATGGAGATGGTGAGTCGTACGTCAGCGTCCTGGCTTGGACCTGATCTCGCCTCACTCTTCGCTCGTACTCCTCCTTTAGCCGATGCTTCTCTTGTTGGTACCACTCTTCTGGGGTGAGAACGTTTTTACTAGATCTGGCCTGGTAAGTTCTCGTTTCGTCCCCGTCAAACCTGGGAAACTCTCCGGCTCCGTCTTCCAGAGCCGGAGTTTGAGTGGTCCGTTGGATCTCAGTGACTTTGTGCCTCGAGAACTCTCCGACTCGGTCTTCCCGGGCCAGGGTTCTGGAGTTTCTGCGCGGTGCAAAGTCTTCAAACCTTGTAACTTCTCCAGTCCTATTCTCGAAGACTGAAGTTCTGGTGTTCCGGCGAAGTTCCTCCGACACCTGTCCTTCTTGGACTGACTCGTCCAGAATTTCAGTACGACGGGGTCTTGCCGGAGCAGCAGAAGGCTGTTGGTTCTGGCTCATCTTCAATTTACTGAATCAAAAAAACCGTAAAAAACAGTGTATCTAGCTAAAACCGGATGGCGCCAATGAAGAAACACTTATAGAGGGAGGGTAGCAAAGCTACCCACGGATCCCCTATCTGACCCGCGAATCATCAAAGACATCCGCATCCCACGGATCCATCAACCAACCCGCGGATCGCCAAAAGACATCCGCACAAAGAATAAGTGGACTGGTGAAACCATCCACAATCCAAGACACTTCGTGGAACTCTGTCATAACCTGCAGACGGTCACGTGAGCATCCGCGGAAGGAATCCACAAACAAACTCAAGGGACTCATCACACGTATGATCCCCCACGTGATATGGAAGAGCAGTTGTAACAAACTACTTTTAGAAGATTCCCTCGAAACCTCCTGATAGCGACATCAGCCAATGGAAAGAGGACACCTGGACACGTAATGGCCATCCCACGACGTGCACAGATAATGGCTACACCATAAACGGGTCCAGGTTGTCACATCCAATAAACGCCCGACACGTGTCCGTTCAGGCAGAGAGGGAATAACTTAATAGTGACAACTCCACCAATCACCTTCCCTCCCCCTTCGGATATAAATACGAAGACCATCTCTTCAAGGTATTCAGACACACTCTCAAGCCTTAAGCAATTACATACTGTGTCCTACTTTATTCCGTTCAAAGTACGATACTTATTCTCACGCCGGAGGGTGGTTACGGGAAGACCCCCCACTCTGTCCTTCCCGTAACGAGACTAAACGGTGTTCTGTTTTGCAAGCATCAGCTTGGTTCTGTTCTCATTACTTCAATATACTCACATCAGTGGAAATACCCGATCGGACTATCCAGTTCGATCTAGTGTTTCTTCAGCCTCGGAGGATCTTAACCGGATTGATGAGGTGTATCGAAAGTGGGAAGAGTACCTGCTGGAGCAATTGAAGCCAGGGACTCGAGCTTATCATGATAAGCTACAAAAGATTCATGTGGACCGGCGGACGCGGGAGGAGATTGGGAAGTTGGTGCAGAAGTTACACGAATGTCACATGCAGGAGTTGGACGAGTCCCACGAGCGGCTGTGAGCAGCGGAGACTAGAGGTGGCGCGGCTGATGAAGGAATTGGATGAGTGGGAGGTGCAAAATCGGGAGCAGTTGCGGCAGTTGGAGGAGGAGAGAGACTCAAATCAGAAAAAGCCATGGTACGTAAAAGGACCATGACCATGTAATTATATTCGTATATTGGTTTTTATAAATCCCAACTATTGTCTTTCAGTCACTGCCGGTTCCAACTAATGAACTGGCTACTGACGGTCCCAACTTTTAACGTATTTGTTCCTAATGGTTCGCGACTAACAGAATCCTAACGCCGTTAGTTTCCAGTCGTTGGAAAAAAGGTTTTTGGCCATAAAAGTCAAATTTATTACCGGGAAACACCACCTGAACACCGCAACCACCACCAATTGGCCCACCACCAACCAACTACCACCACTTGAGCACCATCAACCGATACCGACGATGATTCTAAAGTTTCAGGCGACCTCAATAATTGAGGCTTTTACTAGAAAAAGGTTCGTAAAGGTCTGATACGAAGTTACCAAGATGTTTGGGACAAAAATGCTGAGTTTTCGGGGAAAAAATTGAGTTTTCCGGCCAAAAATGTTTTTCCGGCGACCTGAAACCAAAGACGTTAGGATTCTGTCAGTCACGGACCATTAGGAACAAATAGGTTAAAAGTTGAGACCGTCAGTTGCTAATTCATTAGTTGGGACCGGTAGTGACAAAAAAAATAGTTGGGATTAATAAAAACCAATATACATATTCAGTAAATCTCATGGTCTTAACAAGAAACGTAAAGTATTTGGTTAATTTATTTCTGTTTGGTTAATGCAGTTTTCGAGCAGTGTTTTAACTTCATTAGTGACCTCCGTTCAAAATGGATTAACAAATAAGCCAAATTGGAAAAAGAAGATAAAATGGAGTGAAGATATTATTATATTATTATTATTATTATTATTATTATTATTATTTCTTTATTTATGAGACAGAATCAGCGTCCGATTCCGATTCCGATTCCGATTCCGATTCCACCGATCTTTATTATCTTTATTTCTTTTTATTTGAGGTAAGTGTGATTTGCAAGCTTGTGGTTAACACTAAAATGCAACCTATCACTGCCATTTCAAATTTATACCACTTGGTCCCTTAGCATCGAAATTCTTGGACGATTTAAGCCCCGACATTAAGTGAAACGTTGGTTGACTATTACTAAGAGAAACATACCCAAAAGCAAAAGGATAGAAATATTTATTTGAAATAATATAAAACTTTATATATTAAAAAACGGAAAAGTCAAATATAAGTTAGTAATAATAATATAATATTAAAAAAAACAAACAAACAAGAGACTAACACGTTTTTGACTATGTATTTGATGGCCTAACACATATTTGACAATGTGTACGGAAGTCTAACACGTCTTTGACTATGCGTTTTTGAGAATTTTTCCTAATATAAAACTGATGCGCATGCATTAAACACATCTTTAATACAAATGCACATCTAAATTGTCATTGTCTGGCATAAATTATTTAGATTTTAATATTTATAAGTTAGGGGGTGTTTAAGTGAGCTTTTGAAATTTGGTTATTTGGTTTTTGAAAAGCGAAAACACTTTTAAAAAACTATATTTTAAAACTTTTGAAAGAATTTTCTCAAATACCTTTTGAATATCAAAAAGCAAATAATCCAGTTTCAAAAGCTAACCCAAATACCTCCTTAACATCCTGGACAACTAATAAAGGTATTTTCATATAATATTTACTAAATTATAGTAATTGTGTGGCCTAATTGCATAAATTATTTGAGGTTTTATACTAAATACTTTTTTTAAAGGCGGTGTTGTATTAAACATAGGCAACAAGCAAAAGCAAGCTACCAAAAACAAACAAACAGACAACAAAAGTAAGTAATTACATATTCGTTATAACAAACCTACGCCAATCTTCCCAGTTAACGCGGAAGTTTTTATCCCGAGCCCCCACCCAAAGAAAACTCAAAATCTTTATTTCCTCTATTAGCGTGGTCGAGCTTGTGTTGACCCCATCAAAAATCTTTTTGTTCCTTGCTTTCCAAAGACTCCAAAGAGTGACTCGGCAAATCGCTTGTATTATCATGCTTTATGAACGGCCTTGGCGATAATGATTTTGTAACTCCATTACATTTGATATCGGAAAAAGCAAAAAAACGAGGGAGCTTGCACCATCTTGAAATATTTTGCCAAACGGAATCAGCCATAGAACATGAGATTAGCACGTGGTCTACCGTCTCGTCATGCTCTGAGCAAAAAAGGGACAAAGAGCCGTACTAACATCAGCATGCCTTCTCAAAAGCCCAACCCGGGTTGCTATTCTATCTCGAATGGCTTTCCAACAAAAAACATTTACTTTTATGGGAACCCAGTTAATCCACTCGTACTTAGATTGATTTTCAAGAACGGATTGGTTACTCAACAATTTACAGGCCGAACGAACAGTGAATATCCCATCATCACCAACATTCCATAACCACTTGTCTTCCCCATTTGTAATGTTAGCATGACTCAGTAAAGACAAGAGGGTAAGGGAATCATTTTTTTCATTGTTACTGTTAGGAAGACGAGTCCACGTCCAATCCAAATAACCTGCTCTCCCAACCTTCTGTAACAATCTGAAATCAAGCAATCTTTGAACTTGGAAATAGCGAACAGAGGGGACGGAAACTGGGACTTAAGCGGCTCGGAGACCAGCCACGCATCAATCCAAAAGCGAATCTTGTTCCCGTTGAGAATAGGGTTTTCAAGACAGCGCGTCATTGAAGTAGCTCTTTTAACTAATTTACGTTTAGTCCATTAACTTTAATAGAGTTATCATTTGACATCTAAAGTTTAATAAATTATATTCCTTAAACCGATTTACGTTTCTACCCTTAAACTTTAATAAAGTTATCATACATCTCATTACCTTTAAGGCTTTAATATATATATGATTAGGATCATGTGAGAACTTTTTGGAATTAAGAACTATAAGAATCATTTTGGACCACAAAAAACCCAAAAATAAAAAAATCATAAAAAAAACACAAAAATAAAAAAAAAGTAAAAAAACCAAAATTCTTATATTTCATTCTGGTTTAATAAAAAAAACCCAAAAAAAAAAAGAAAATTGTCGGTTTTAGCAAAATTATACATATATGTACACACATGTTTTTTTATACAGATATATATATAATTTAAGGTAAAATGATAATGTACATATGTGTACATTACGTAACTAGATATTAAATGAAATTATACACATGTGTATAGGTATAATACGAATTAATTAATTATTTTTGTGTTTTTTTATGAAACCGGAATAAAATATAAGAATTTTAGTTTTTTTACTTTTTTAAAATGTTCATTTTTTTGTTTTATAATTTTTTTTAAATATTTTTTAGAAATTTTTTTTAATAGTTCAAAATGGTTTCAAAGTTCTTAATTTGCAAAAGGTTTTCTTGGATCTTTACTTTATATATATATATATATATATATATATATATATATTTGTAAATGATTTATGTTTTCTATCCCTAAGCTTAAAAGAGTTATCAATATATCAATGGTATAGTTTTTCTTTTTTTCAAAAAATGCAAGTTTCAAAGGCCAAATCTTTAAACCCTGAAACAAATTCAACCGATTGTCAATATCAACCCTAGAATTGACTCACCGTGAAACCAACGATCTCAAAGTTGCATGATACAAGTAAAATCAAAAGTAAATTCAACTGAATCTAACAAATTAAAGAAATGGATGAATGATAATTGTTGAAACACACTGTATAAGAGATCAAAAAACCTAACCCTAAAGCTAAATCGTATTCTTTTGTGACTCGTAAAGGAAAAAGCGACACAAACAAAAAAGTGAAATAATATGGGTTAACATAGAAGGCGCAATATTTTTTAGATTGGCGGTTCAATGAGGTGTCAAATGACACAACCAAATTTTATATATTAGATTAAGGAAAAATATCCAAAATGATTCATTTGACCAATCACATTCCTTAACTAACCCCTCAATTCTACAAACACCCAAAATGACCCTACTAAGAATGGTCGGACCGACCGGTTAGTTATGTCGCCCGACGGTTTATGGAACTAACAAGATCTTGACACGTGCCCTCAAAACAATAAGATCTGTAATCCTACTAATCTATTATGTCGGAGATCTAATTTATTCTATCGTCCGATTGATCTATTCGGTGGGCCTTTTGTTTAAAAATAAATCATTTTCTAAAATACCCGACCGAATAGATCAACTGGCCAACGAATAGATTTGTCGACCCACAGAATAGATTAGTAGGATGACAAATCCTGTTTGTTTTGAAGACACGTGCCAAGATATTGCTGGTTCCATAATCCGTCGGACGACATAACTAAACGGTCAATCCTACCGTTTTTAAAATGATCATTTTGGTCATATTTTCGAATTTCATCCAAAAATATTTTTTTTTTTCACAATTAGACCCTCGATGTTTCTAAACCGTTGCCAATTTCGTCCAATTTGTTAACTTGGTCTAAATTCAATGTTAGCTAAGGGTGTTGCTGTCCTTTTACATGTTCGTTTACATTATTATTATTATTATTATTATTATTATTATTATTATTATTATTATTACACCGAGCTAAACCCAGTTTTCACCTCAGAGTCAACTTGTTGAGAAACATATAAAAGGACAATAACACCTCTGAGTTAACGTTGAATTTAGACTGAGTTAAAAATCTGGACGAAATTGGCAACGGTTGAGAAACATCAAAGGTCTAATTGAGAAAAAAAAATATTTTTGGACAAAATTCGCAAATATGACCAAACCTCATGGACGATTTTGACACTTTTTTCATATAATAAAGAAAGAGTGAAAAGACACGTCTATCCCTGACTTAACGATTAAATTTAACGGGGTTAGTGATTTGGATGTAATTGGCAAGAATTGAGAAACGTGGATGGTCCATATACAAAAAAATAAACTTTTTGGACTAAATTCGCATTATTTATCAAACCAAAAGGACGAAAATGACACTTTACTCTTTTTTTTAAAGGCCAATATCACTAACAAAAAGAATTTGGAACTTATGTGGCTTAAAGAAAGTTTTTAAAATCCACTACTTTTGTATAAACCAAGGTGTCACAATTGGTATGCAAACTAAACATATGAACTCATCATCTTTATGTATTTATGTACCCTGCTTATGACACTTTTGGATTGGCACTCGGACATGTGCGTTCTTGAGGATAGGCAAACTAAATCTAGAGGTTTATGCTAAACCATAAACCGTCAGCTTCGAAACTCAAAAGAATATTAAAACTGATCAACAACTTTAAAAACAGAGCCTGATGAGGTAGTTTTGTATTTACACCTTACATTATTTATAACTTTGACATATTATAACCTTATAGTGTTGTAACAACTATATTTTGTTGCTTTGTATTTATATTAGCTACTCACAAACACCCATGGCAGGGTGTGACATCATGAGGTACTAATTAACCCGAGGATGTCAAAGCACCCTGACAATTTATTCTAAAAAGATCTTGAGTGGACCATTATTATTTCCCACAACAACCCATGATACGATCCTATATTATTATTATTATTATTATTATTATTATTATTATCTTTTAAGTTTATCTTTTATTTAATTTACTTATTATATTCAAATTATGTTTTCTTACTGTTTATCTTTTTCTATTTTTATGTCTTTGTTTCCTATATATTGTAATCTCGTTTAAGAATAACAATAAGAAAGAATTATTATTTTGGGTCTCTTTTCTCTTCTTCTTTTGTGTTATTGGGAGATTGACGGTTGTCTCGAATAAACCGTAACAATTGGTGCTTTCATTAAGCCTTAGCCTATATGGCTTTGGAAGAACTCTTGTGGGAACATCCACTATTACCTCGTTTCATTGGATCTAGTTCTTCCCTATGGATCTCTCAAGCTGAACAGTATATTCTCTTTTACGTTATCTATGGTGACGAACGGTTTCCCTATGTCGTTGAATCCTTCGATGATGAACCATTCTGGTGGTTCAATGGTTGGCTTCGGAGTTCAGACTTCCTCACCTAGGATGATTTCACTACAACAATGCTTACTCAATTCCACGCTAGTTCCGTTAATGCAGTTGTCAAGTTTGATCATGAAACCGTAGTTAATGAGGAAGTTACTCAAGGATTGGGAGATGTGACCTTAGGTGGGCATGCAACTGGTAAATATAAGCAACAAAACGGTAATTTGATGGTTAATAAAGATGCCAATCAAATTTACAGCAATACAATTAGCTCGTGCTCGTTGGCAATGACACAGTTAAAAGGTGCAATAAGGCACCCGTGTTGCTCCCCTTGTGGTGGTCCGTTGACATTGGCCCAAATAACACCGGAAGACTCGAATGGTGGCCACTGTGGTGCTACGTTGAGACCGCCCCACTTGCCGTTGTACGACTCGAGTGGCGACCGCCATGGCAACGACATTCCGTCCTTGTGGACAAGGACGTTTTCAAGGGGCCGGGAATTGATACGATCCTATATTATTATTATTATTATTATTATCTTTTAAGTTTATTTTTTATTTAGTTTACTTATTATAGTCAAATTATGTTTCCTTATTTTTTATCTTTTTCTATTTTTATGTCTTTGTTTCCTATATATTGTAATCTCGTTTAAGAATCACAATAAGAAAGAATTATTATTTTTGGTCTCTTTTCTCTTCTTCTCTTGTGTTCTTGGGAGATTGACGGCTGTCTCGAATAAACTGTAACAGCCCACATAATTCACATGGAATATCTCCAAGCCGATATCTTCCAAGCCCAATGCTACAAGGACCCCTCTCATCGGTTGTTTCCATCTTTTGTGTTCGTGCGTGTGCGCATATTGTTGTAAACCAAAGAGAACAAGTTGGCAAAACCCTCACACTTTTCCGGGGACCTAGGGTATGAGGATGGTGAAATGTAGGCAAACTGTACATCTATCCATAAGATAGAGGTTGCTTCTAGCCAGCTTCAAAGCCAAGTGTAACAACAATATAATAATAATAATAATAATAATAATAATAATAATAATATTATTATTATTATTATTATTATTATTATTATTATTATTATTGGTTAAGTTATTCTATAAGGGATGACAGTAATTAGAAGGATTTGTGCCTAAAAAAACATTTCAAAATAAAGTAAACCTTACATATAGTGGCTTTAAGCCAAAGTATTCCATATTATTATTTTTTGTCAAATCGCTTCCTTCATTGATCTTTATAAAGTAGAACTCGACGAGTCGATGACATTTCAAACCACGTGTAATCCTTTAAATCATAAACTAGGAAACATAAATGCTCTGTGATGTGTGTCTAATAACCCTATAAATATGATCCTCACAACTAAGCTTTAATATTAAAACGAAAATCCTAAAACCACACACAACCGGCAAGTGTACCGATCGCAAGTAGTATAGACTTAGGAAGTCCGAGTATTGAACACGTGGACACGTCATAACGCTAAAGATCACAAACCCTAGACAAGACCTACCTTAGAATAATAATTATATTAATTTTTTTATTTTTAAATACTTAACTGAACTAACTAGACTGACTAACAAAAATTACCAAAAATAGAAAACTTAACGGGGAACTAACTGTGTTAACTTAGGATGGAGAAAAACGTCTACCTAGGTCTGAATCAAATTGTAGGCCTACCAAGCTAATGGATTGAATGACTTCAAAACACCGGTCCCTAAAGATGACACAACTAAGGATCGCTCGGGCTCACTAGATCACCTCTCGGTCTCACTCAACAAGCCTAAACTACTCAAAATCGCCTAAAACAACCAAACCGGGAAACAATTGCTAACATGTTCTAATGAAGGATCACCTCTCGGTCTCACCAACACTCGACCCTAATGGCAATGAATACTACACAACCAAGGATAGAGGAACAATTCAACTTAAACCAAAATAGATCAACTAGTCGCTCAAAACACCTAAACCTGACAAGAAACGAACTCGCTCTCGCGCAATTCTTATTCTAGCATGCAAAGGTAATGAGACGACCCTACTTCTTATCACCTATCGGTCTCAAAGAAGGTGTCTAACCGCTGTACTTAATCCAATAAATCATGCAACAAAACCCTACGGTTGTTCCTACCGCAAACAAACCCTAAACACCAAGTCTAGAATCAAACAATGCACCGATCAATCAATACTAAACTAATCAATCAACACACGGGGTTTATGCAATGAATCACCAAAATTTCCAGCCACTAAACACAACCTATTTCATGTCTAAATCAAACTTTACAATAGCAATTCAAGTCTATCAATCAAACAATCCATAAAACCTATCAAAACCTAACAAGAATCATCATTCCTAGGTAGAACTAACAAGATTAGCCGAACATAATTTTTGGACAGCAGCAAACACTTAATAAAACCATTAATACACTCATACCAATCATCTTAACAATTGTCCAACGATCAACAATAATCATAAACACTTCAATCTCTAACACAATTGCAAAACAAATTAACAATTAAGCAAGAAACTAAAAGTTTGATGAACAAAGTAATGAATGAAAGGATATGGAGATGTTCCGGGCTGCTCCTTGGCTGTAATAATCAATGGAGAATGATCCCGAGGCTTGCACTTGCTTCCTTCTTCCTTCCCTAGCCACCACAAGCTCCAAACCCTAGCCGAAAAAACTTTTCTCCTTTCTCCCTTGAACCTGGCCGATCGCAACAGTTCACAGCTGCTAGGGTTTTTATTTTTTTTATATAATATAATATAATATGGTCTTGGGCCTCCATGATGCATACGGTTTGGGCCTTGAGCTTTGTCTTGAACTTGTATGCGTAAAAGGCTCGTAGTATGCCCGAAAAGTCCCGGTTTTCTTCTTTCTTTCACCCAAAACCTACAAGGTTATTAAACTTACGTAAAACCTATCTAAAACGAGTTAAAACATATATAATATAATATAATACGTTATAAAACGTGCGGAAAATACGTGTGTTTTACAACATATCAAATATCCCCACACTTAAGACTTTTTCGTCCCTGAAAAAGAATACTACACAGGATCATATCCGAGTTCAACCGACAACTCTTGGTTTTATTTATTTACTATTATTATTAATATTTTTTTTCTTTTTAAAGTATTATAACAAGTGACCCGTTACCCCTTCCAACTTTCACCTAATAAGCCAGATCAGGTCGATTGCCAGTATTGCTGTCCACTTTAAACCCATGCCCCTAATACTTACCGAGGCAAATAAGGTGTGACGATTCTATTAATTTGTATGACTAAGTGGAACCCACACCTAAAAGCCTTGCTGCCACTTCACCAATTCCATTATGGTTTTACGAGTCGAGCCACCCCAACTTGACTTAAACCTATTGCCACATGATTAAACATTTCGACTCATATACAACCTATAAACTCTAGCTTGGTCAAGATCGACCGACAGTAGTTTCCTTCATGGTGGTTTTGATTTAATATATATATATATATATATATATTTGAATACACCATGTTGGACGAAACTACAGAAATGCATCAAGGCTCAGATCTGCGCCACCGCGCAACAGAGGGCCGAGCAAAACTGTCTTCTGCTAGCATCAACGTTCAGGTCTGCGCCACCGCGCAACAAAGTACGGAGCTTCACAGGAATAGACACATATACAAAAGATTATACAAATAATATACAGACGATCATGTGACTCGAGGCTTTAGTATGACCCGGCTTTTCATTCCAGTCCTGTCACGAGCTTAGTTAGACAAACAAAACCCCTAAGATGTTTCCCACTATAGTCAGGCCATTTAAGAGGTTCAATTAGGTCAACAACCAAACGTCCCTTTCATTCTCAAAGGCTGAGCCTACCGACACACGATTACTGAGTCTAAACAGTTCAGTTACCATACATTACGTGCGGGTCTAATGGGTACTGTTCTTATTTATTATATATATATATATTTTAAGAACACCAAGAAGTTATAAAATAACCACTACTCGGTAATAATATCATCTCCTGTTTAACGTAGAGAAAACAAATTTCAAGGGACTATTTTTTCAAAATTTTAAATTTTTATTTTTATTATTATTTTTTTTATTTTATTATTATTATTATTATTTTTCATAAAATTTCTACAACTAAGTAAAATAAACCCCTTCCCCACACTTAGAATGAAATCGTCCTCGATGAGTAAAAGGAAAAGAAATAAAATAAAATAAAAATAAAACATAAAATAAAAATAGAGTGTACAAGACTAAAACAAAGAACGGGTTACTCCCCTGGTTTGTGTGCATAATCCTCAATAGCTAAGTAGTATCCAAACGACCGTATAGCATTTCATTCGCGGCCGCAACCTCCGGAGGACCTGTTCCAACACGCCACCATAGCTACCATGCGCATAATATAACCTGCAGAAGCTCAAACTCGCTCGCATGTAGCGGCGTATACAACGGAAAACAAAAACATAAACAAATAAACATATTTTTGTGTTTTTGGGTTTTTTTTATATATAGGATACTCCTTAAATCGACCGACTCGAATGGAGATTGAGTACGAGCGGTTTCATCTTGGAACAACCTGAAATAGAAAAAACAATGAAAACAGATAGCATCACACAAATACATAAATACAAACTCTACAACTCGGGCAGTCTCCCGAGTGCGCATCCATCGCGTCTAAGTCTCGGAAAGCGCGTCAAGGTAGAATATCTCGACCGTCTGATCAGTCACCGGCTCTCCTATGTAGTGCTTCAGTCTGTGACCGTTCACCTTAAACTTCCCGCCTTTATCCTTTATCCCAACAGTGCCATACGGGAAAACCTCAGTAATCATAAAAGGACCTGACCAACGGGATCTCAACTTTCCCGGGAAAGACCTCAATCGGGAATTATACCATAAGACCATATCCCCACACTTAAACTGCTCAATACCCTCTAACTTACGATCTTGCAGTTCCTTTACCTGCTGCTTATAACCATCTGACTGCGCGTAAGTACGGTCCCGTAACTCCTCCAACTCAAACAACTGATGAACACGATGATCTCTGGTAGATAACTCAGAATCAAAGGAAGACGACTCAATGTCAGCATCAGGGGAGTGTTCAGTCAAGGCGACCATCTCAACCTCCGGGGTCTCCCTATCTAGGATATGTGTGCCTGAGGCGGGGCCTCCACCGGGGTCACTAGAAAACTCCTCCACATGAGTCATGATCGTATCAATGAAGTATAGGGAATCATCAGCCGATTTGGGATGCTTAGGTGACTGTCGAACGTCAAACGTGACGTTCTCATCCCCGACTCGAAGGATCAGTTTGCCATCGCGAACATCGATCAACGCATGTGCGGTGGCAAGAAAAGGTCTGCCCAAAATGAGTGGAACATTATCATCCTCATTCATGTCAAGAATAACGAAGTCCACCGGGAAAATGAACTTACCAATGCGAATGAGCATGTTCTCAACAATCCCACGCGGATACTTCACGGAACGATCAGCAAGCTGGATACTCATCCTGGTAGGCCTCGGTTCGCCTAAACCCAGCTTGCGATACACAGAATACGGCATGAGATTGATACTGGCACCAAGATCAGCCAGCGCATGAACCACTGTATCATCACTCAAGGTGCAGGGAATTGTGAAACTCCATGGATCGACTCTCTTCTCTGGTAACTTCCTCTGTAAGATAGCAGAACAATTAGCACTCAAAGGGGTGGAAGCGGCCTCAGCTAACTTCTCCTTGTTCGAGAGAATATCCTTAAGAAACTTCGCGTGTTTAGGCATCTGGGTGAGTGCCTCAAGGAATGGGATATTGAGGTAAAGTTGCTTCAAAAGATCAAGGAATTTGAAGTTCTGCTCCTCATCTCTATCTTTACGGACTCTCCCGGGGTATGGCAATCGGGGTTTGTAAACTCTCGGTGGCTCGCTCGGTGACTGCTGTTTCTCGGCTTGTGCTGAACTCCCTGGGCTGCTCCTCTGATGCACCTGGGCCGGCGGAGACTCCATCTGAATCTCCTCATCCACCTGCTCCTCTCCATCGACTGCAGGCTCCTCGACGACTTCTCCTCTAGACCTCTGCTGAATCCCGGGCTCATCTCGTGCCCCTGCACCGCTCCTTGTCGTCACAGCCTTCACGAATCCTCTCAGGTTCTGCTCGGTATTACTCGGCAACGTACCCTGCGGCCTCTCATTTAACCGACTGGCTATCTCTCCCATTTGCCGCTCGAGATCCTGAATCGACGCCGCCTGATTCCTCATGAATTGCTCGTGCTCGCGGAACTTCTCCTGCGTCTCCTTGTGTCGGGAATCCTCAAGCGTCATAAGCTGCGACAACATCTGGGTTTGTTGTGCCATCATCTCCTCCAAAGTGGGCTTCTTCTCCCCACTGCTCGTTCCTTCGCCCGCATCTTGAAATAAACTCTGACGTTGCTGAAAACCGGACTGGCTGCCGCTCCTCCAATTGGAGTTCTGATTGCCTTTCCATCCCGAATTATAAGAATTGGAAGAATTTGGATTTCGGTTTGGATTTCCTATGAAGTCTACGGCCTCCTCCTGCGAACTGACTGGGCACTGAACGGTATCATGCCCCCCTCTGCAGATCTCACACAACTTGCTCTTCGTCTGCATATCCTTCACCATCTTCGCCAACGCCTCGACCTGTGCCGTCAGTGCGGTGGTCGTGTCCACCGAATGCATGCCTCGTGAGATGGAATCGACGGTCTTACCTCCTCTGGTGGGTGGTCTCCGGTATCCACTCATAGCTAGCCCATTGAATAAGGCGATACACTCATCAGGGTCCTTAGTCGTTAACAGATTTCCTCCCGCCGTCGTGTCGAGCATACTCTGCGTCGCGTACGTCACTCCATTGTAGAACTTTTCGACGACTGCCCAATATTGCAAGCCGTGGTTGGGGCATAACGCTAATAAATTCTTGAACCGCTCCTAGGTCTCGTAAAAACTCTCTGTGTCCTCCATCTGGAAAGAATGTATCTGGTTACGCAGACGAGCGGCTTTAGCCGGAGGATCGTATTTCTCAAGAAATTGGGTCTGCATGGCAGCCCAAGTAGCTATAGAGCCCTGTGGGAGGGACTCGAGCCACAGACTCGCTTGATCAGCGAGTGAAAACGGAAAAACGCGGAGCTTAACGGCGTCTTCGGAAACGCCAGCAAGATGGAAAGTGTCGCAAATACACACGATGCGAGTGAGATGAGAGTGCGGGTTCTCATGAAGCAACCCGTGAAACTGAGCAGAATGAGAAATGGTATTTAAAATGTTCGACGGGATCTGCCAGTTCATAGCAACTCCAATGGCGGGTGGTGCGATGCTGGATCTCGCGCCAGCATTGGCCGGTCGGGCCCGGTCCGCAACTGTCCTCCTCGGTGGAATGTCGCCCATGATCCTATCCTTATCGTCGGGGTCAACGGATGAAGAAGTGGACGAGGGTGAAACGGGACGATGTCTCTCACGAAACTCTCTCTCTCTGGCTCGGGAAATGCTTCCGTGTTGGGTGGTCCTAGAGATCGAGTCTGTCGCATAGAACTATAATTAGGAATAATATTATCTAAACTATTCTAACAAAGAAATAAAATAAAACAAAAATAATTACAAGTAGCACAAAAGGTAAGTTCTAACTCGGATTGCTCTCAAAACGCCTAAAACCGTGTCCCCGGCAATGGCGCCAAAAACTTGATGTGTGTCTAATAACCCTATAAATATGACCCTCACAACTAAGCTTTAATATTAAAACGAAAATCGTAAAACCACACACAACCGGCAAGTGTACCGATCGCAAGTAGTATAGACTTAGGAAGTCCGAGTATCGAACACGTGGACACGTCAGAACGCTAAAGATCACTAACCCTAGACAAGACCTACCTTAGAATAATAATTATATTGATTTTTTGATTTTTAAATACTTAACTGAACTAACTAGACTGACTAACAAAAATTACCAAAAATAGAAAACTTAACGGGGAACTAACTGTGTTAACTTAGGATGGAGAAAATCGTCTACCTAGGTCTGAATCAAATTGTAGGCCTAACAAGCTAATGGATTGAATGACTTCAAGACACCGGTCCCTAAAGATGACACAACTAAGGATCGCTCGGGCTCACTAGATCACCTCTCGGTCTCACTCAACAAGCCTAAACTACTCAAAATAGATCAACTAGTCGCTCAAAACACCTAAACCTGACAAGAAACGAACTCGCTCTCGTGCAATTCTTATTCTAGCATGCAAAGGTAATGAGACGACCCTACTTCTTATCACCTCTCAGTATCAAAGAAGGTGTCTAACCGCTGTACTTAATCCAATAAATCATGCAACAAAACCCTACGGTTGTTCCTACCGCAAACAAACCCTAAACACCAAGTCTAGAATCAAACAATGCACCGATCAATCAATACAAAACTAATCAATCAACACACGGGGTTTATGCAATGAATCACCAAAATTTCCAGTCACTAAACACAACCTATTTCATGTCTAAATCAAACTTTACAATAGCAATTTAAGTCTATCAATCAAACAATCCATAAAACCTATCAAAACCTAACAAGAATCATCATTCCTAGGTAATACTAACAAGATTAGCCAAACATAATTTTTGGACAGCAGCAAACACTTAATAAAACCATTAATACACTCATACCAATCATCTTAACAATTGTCCAACGATCAACAATAATCATAAACACTTCAATCTCTAACACAATTGCAAAACAAATTAACAATTAAGCAAGAAACTAAAAGTTTGATGAACAAAGTAATGAATGAAAGGATATGGAGATGTTCCGGGCTGCTCCTTGGCTGTAATAATCAATGGAGAATGATCCCGAGGCTTGCACTTGCTTCCTTCTTCCTTCCCTAGCCACCACAAGCTCCAAACCCTAGCCCAAAAAACTTTTATCCTTTCTCCCTTGAACCTGGCCGATCGCAACAGTTCACAGCTGCTAGGGTTTTTATTTTTTTTATACAATATAATATAATATGGTCTTGGGCCTCCATGATGCATACGGGTCGGGCCTTGAGCTTTGTCTTGAACTTGTATGCGTAAAAGGCTCGTAGAATGCTCGAAAAGTCCCGGTTTTCTTCTTTCTTTCACCCAAAACCTACAAGGTTATTAAACTTATGTGAAACCTATCTAAAACGAGTTAAAACATATAAAATATAATATAATACGTAGATAAAACGTGCGGAAAATACGTGTGTTTTACAACACATCACTCTGCATGCATCACCTTATCAAATCATTTAGTAGTATCTATAATCATAATATTCTCATAAAATTTCATATAAGAATGCACACCAACCCTAAACGGTAAAAACTATAAAGCTCGTGTGTTGACAACGAGAGAATCAATGGTAACACGAACCCCAACACAAGTGATGACCGTCGTTTGAGTCATGCAAAAACCTAATTAATCTAAGCAGCTAGGGTAAGTCAGGTATCGTATCCACCAGGAGTATGTGGTTAGTGTGAAGTGAAATCAATTCCTAAACTTATAAAGTAATTCGATTAAAGTGCTGATCACACTAGCAAACGGTTTATATGTTATAACAAGCAACCAAGTAATCACGTATTCAATCAATTAATAAAGAGATATCACACCCGGGAATCCAAGTAATTAACCTAACAGCAAACTCATGCAACTTAACAGATCAACAATCACTGATCAATACCGATTGACTAACTAGATAAACCTTAGGCATCAACGCTTACTAACACACGGCACTGGTTATCAAACAGTCCCTGCCAGTGTGACTCAACTAAGGGAAAGCGTATGCTTCATCACATTCAACTAGTCGAAACAATCCTATAAGCAATTATCATAGCAACTGGCACAATAATCGTTCTGATCGAAATAAACCTAAACCGACTGAGTGCACAATAATACTCGACATCAATACTCATAGATTAATCAAAGATCATTACAATCAATTCGTTCTAAATACATGAGAAAAACTGAAAGATACAATACTCTACATCCCAGGTATGACTCGAAGAAACTAGCCGCGCATCGGCATCTCTCGGGCCTCGGTTATGATCTGGTAGGCCATGTAGGACACTTAGAGATGATTGGAGGTGATGGGGGCTAGCTCTTTTGCTCTGAAAATCGTCTGGAAGGTGGTGAATGGCGTCTAGGGTCGTCCAAATGTGTTATATAATAAAACCCTAACTTTCACGATTCTGGGGACCATCGCGTAGCGCGATGGCCTCCTCTCCTGGTCCATCGCGCTACGCGATGGACCAAAAGTCAACGCAGTCTAAATTACAGGGCATCGCGTAGCGCGATGCCCCACTTCAACACCCATCGCGCTACGCGATGGGCCTCTTTTCTCAGCAACTTCGTTTAACTGCCTCGGTAAGCGTGTTGGACATCCCGGGTCTTCACTCCATGCTCATACAGGTCCAAATTAAGCGCGTTAAGTACCTGTGACCTGAAACACAATAAACATGTATGAAGTACCAAAGTTCCTAAAATAAACAAGTAAAACAAATACATTAACCCAAATAAATATGTACAAATAAACCGAACATCAACAAGCTCAAGATAAGATCAGTAACTAATGTTACATAAATTTACCTAACATTCTTCATCAGTGATAGATAAGCGTTAATAGGTAGGGTGTTCATCAGTTCTTCACGTATATAATAGAAAACATGAATGTTATGATAAACCTACAACTTAAACATATCTGTTACAACAGAGAGAGTAGCCATGGCTGATGAGAATCCTCGAGACGACATGATAGTCAGCTTGATCGAGTTCCCCTTTAGTATGTATGTTAGTGATGGGGATTAAGGTTTTTGACGAAACCGAATATGGAGAGATATAGGGGTCACGAAAAAAATTCTTAATGTGATAGTTAGGTTTTTCTTATGTGTTATTTAATCTCATTCATGTATTTATATACACCCAAGATGAAACCTTTGATTAGCAAGAAAGGGTAATATGGTCCATCAATAATTACCTAGCTAATGTAGTAATAAGATATAATTTAATTATTTTGATCTATCATTATATAAATGATAATGATGGTCATACATAAATATATATATTCATATATTTATTATGAGCGGTTTAGTTTCACGAACACGAGAACGCTATGCCTCTTTTATGTACATTTATTTAGAGCCCAACAACACGTTTTGGGGTTTATGGGAAACCAGGCGTCACAAAATGCTTGTACCTTTAACTCTTTAAGCTTAATTTTCCACTTGTAAAATAGTAAAATACACACAAACAAAATTTTACTAAATTATATATGGGTAAATATTAATCATTAATTCCTTCTTAACATAAACTCCTAAAATCGGTTTATTTAATAAAAAAAATTATAATACCCTAATTTATAGTTTTGTAACCAGGTTTAATGTTTTGATCATTTACAAAATCAAAAGACAGGAGAAGAAAAGGTGTTTGTAAACTTAAAATGATAGATTGACCGGTTATTAGAGCACCCATAACGCTTGTGTTGTGGGCATGGTTTGCAGTGTGACCTGGATCACGGACGAAAGAGATAGAGGGAGGAATGTGTTGATTATATCCTTAAGACATGGGCAAAATATAAACCCTAATATGTTTATTCAATCATAAATGTGAATTTAGATATCATAATAAGTAATAACATAATGTACTTGTAGAAATTGATATCATAGAGAAGGTTGATGATGCCATGATGAATCCTGATTCGGTTCTGTTATGATGTCACTGATTGATGGAGATCTTGGAGAGAAAGTTATTGGTGTATGTTTTTAATTCTCTGTCATCATTATATGACACTAAGGGAAACCCTAATATATATATGGGTATGTCCATCAAATAGCCCATATATCTTATGGGCCAAGTTAGGTTATTTGACTAATCATAATTATTTAAATGGTAATAAGGCCACATTATATGAGATTTTTCAATAGAACGATGTGGAGAAAAGTCCGTGGAGCAGGTTTGTCGGGCCGGACTGGAAAAGGGATGGTGTGGAAGATTAGAGGCCGGTGAATAGTTTTCTTTAAAAAAATTCTTCTTTCAAAAATATGTATTTAGTTAATGTTTAGACCTTGTGTATGAAAGAACACATGCTATGTATGCTAATGATAAATAAGTATGTAAATATTTTAGAGAAAAAGATACACAACCGAATCAAACGGTTTCAAAAGTCTTAAAAACCGAAGTTTCATGTATTAAAAACGACCTATGCACATCCTAGATGAAAGTAAGAGAAAACAATTGACTCTGCATTAATATTAAGACCCTTAACGAACGTGGATTTTTGTTCAAAAAGAAAAAAAAAAAGAAAGAAAAAAAAAAGCATGTTATGTTTTATTTGCTGAAATGGATTTTACTTCACTTGAGGTCTGTGGTCACGTGGTGTTCAAAAATAACAATAAAGGGTAAGGATGATGTGAGATTTTTTTTTTCTTTTTTTTCTTTTTTGTTTTTTTTGTAACGCTAGAGAATCTCACATGTAAATCTATTATTTACAGGGTTATGTCCAAAGTCGATTTCTTGACCGTCGTAAGACCGTATCCCCTAATGCATAGAAACCAGGCGAAATTCGTAAACCCTTGTCTCCTATCAAGTTGAGACCAGATGTGAGAAATGATATTAAAACTGAGATTATTGTATCAAAGATTTAATGAATGAAAAATAGTAGTATGGTATTTTGAGCAGTCCTTTACAAGTCAAGCATCACTTATTATTAGCATTTCTCTGTTAATATTATTAGTTAATTAAAAGTTACAAGTGTTTTTTTTTCAATGTTTTTTTAATTGATGGTTTCAATTAAAAATATTTATAATCAAATATCAAAATATCTTTATTTCTATTTCTTCAAATGTGTTAAATATATTCAAATGTGTTAAAATATATTCAATATACTATGTATTTTACAAGTATATTAACAAAGAATATAATTTATTTAGTTAATTTAGTATGAAGTGAATAATGGATATTATTATTATTATTATTATAACTCAATAAACATGCAAAGTTTAACCAACTGTTACCCATTTTTCGACTATGGCTGTTCAAAAAGCTCGAGGCTCGAAGCTCGGGTTCATGGCTTGCTCGATAAAAGCTCGAATAAAACTAGCTATAAAAAGTTGATTTGAAACATCCTGAGATGATTTGGATCATTTTTGCAACCTAGCTAAAATCGACCCAGGCTCGGCTCGTTGGCTTGATCTTAAGCTCGTTTAACTTCAAAATCGAGCTAGAACCTAGCTAAGTTGCCTCGTTTAATTTCGGGTCCAAGCTTGAAACCGTCCAGGCTTGACTCTGGCTCGACTCATGACCAGCCCTAGTTTCGACACACTGACATAAAACTTATATGCCAAAACACGTTATGAGGGTGGATCAAACTTAACCAAAATTGTTTTTTGTACTTTTAGACACGCTAATAAAGACTAAAGTTTATTCTATATGTTACCAACTAGTCACAATCAACCTGACTAACCCATAGGAAACGATATGTGATATGTGTACGTAACCCCTCTAGTTTAACAGTTCATATATTATACAAAATTCATAAACCATAAAATAAATATTGAACTACTAATAAAATGTTATATTATCATAGTGTGTCGTCATCATCATCATCATCATCATCATTAGAAGAAAAAACTAACATTATTGACCAACCAAGTATGCAATAAGTTAAGAAGAATATATACACCAGAACCAAATATATAAGTTGTACTTCAAAGTGTTTGTATTATGGCCAATATCTCTGCAATGAGATATTGGATCATTATGAGCCTTGCCTCATTTGGAAACACCACTTTTATCATGGTATTGAGAGTGAGAGCATTTATGTGATCTTCAGAACTCAAGAAGCAGTTGGTGATATATAATAATGATCTTCTTCTCATTTGTTTAGTTATACATTATTCTAGCTAGTCATGGATTCTTTTCTTTCCCAATTATCAAATGCAAATGAACGAGCTTGAATCCAAATCTTACTTTAAGATCAAAGTTGAGTGTGTGAGAGTTTTACACGCATTAAGATCCGGAGATTTTATGAAGTCCATGATGATTACTGAAGATTTGTTGGTTTCTTGCAAGGACAAGCCGCTGATATGCTTGTCCTTGATTTATCGGGTGCGAGGGATGGTTTGTGTTCAAGTAGCGATTGGTGTTAAGGATTTGGAAGAAAAGGTGGAGTATTTGAGAAAAGCAGTCGAGTCTGCGGAAATGGCAACGAGGTTATCTCCTAACTCGATCGAGTTTGCACATTTTTACGCATGTTTGTTGTATGAAACTACTATTGATGAAAATGACTATTTTGATTCGGTGAGGGAATGTGAACGAGCAAGAGATATTGAAAATCTGATAGATCCCGGGAAGGAGGGTTTGCATCAGGTAATAATGGATGCGAAGATCGATGATGGGCATGCGCACTTGGATGCAATGTTAGCCCCAAATTCTAAGGAACTATTTGATCTCATCAGTCATTTGCTGTATGTTGATCAAAAAGATTATGCAGCAGATCCAAGGCCGGTTGAAAATGATTCTACGCCGATGATGATTAACGATCCCGAGGCAGCTAAGTGGGTTCTAAAGGGACCCGTGTGGGTAAAAAAGGATCCGGGGCCAATGGTTAAGAATCCTGTACATGATCCTGCTGCAGATCATAGAACCAAGCATGTACAGAAGGAGATTAATTATTTGTGGTGTTAGGCCAAGCGTGGAGCTATCTTGAGGCGGAGGCAGAATTTGGGAAACCGAAAGAAGAAATTCGGGATCGAACTTAAAGCGACTCCACGAAAACCACTGCTACATGATATGCTAAAGTTCAATTCTCAGTACCAGGGTCCAGAGTCTTCTTCTGGGCCGGGCCTGCAAAGAGGTAAAAAGTATGCGCATTTATGTGTGCGCCCGCGTTCTTTACAAGTTTCACTGATACACTCTGAACTGCGCGTACCAGTATATGATTGGTGCAAGTAATCACGGATATATACCAATACTTCAGAGGCATCATTCATTTGATTCTGCATAGCATGTGAAATCAAATAGAATTAGTTTATTATTATTATTACTATTATTATTATCTTAATGCATCGAACAGTTAACAACATACCTCCTGATATAAACACTTGCCCTGAGAGGAATTGCTAAGCGCAGTCCGAAGAGAAGTAGTGGCGACAACTTTATAGCTTTCATCAGTAGAAGCTGATTTTAGATCAATAAAAGTACCATGTAAAGCACATGTAACACACGGAGAGCCATCATGAAGGCGGACACAAGTAGGGGTGCCTAAAAATTCATCCTGGAATCGTCTCAAATGCCATAAAGACTGCACTTTGAAGGATATCTTTTAGAAATAGAGTATAAGAAAATCTGGTAAAACTTTGATTTTTTTTAAACAACAAAAATATGACCTGTATAATAACATTTAAGAAGCAGTTGTTTGCACCAAATGCATTCTCCAAGCCTGTACCATGTACATCTAAAAAAAGGAAATTATGATCAAATGCCTATGAAAAAATAACAAAAACAGACCATATTGCCCTGTATTCTTAGATTCCTTACTAGGTTCATTTTACTAAGAATTGGGCTAACCCAAATAGAACTAAAAAGGTTATTCTAATAAATCATCCTGGTAGGCCTCATTTTTTTTAAATATATATATTTTTTGAAAAAAAATATACCAATTACTTAACTCATTTAAGCATGTTTTATATAAAAAAATTTTGCACCACCTAGAATCATAACCAACTAAGTTCACTTGAAAGTTTAATTGTTTAAACCTAATAAAAAAACCCTTTTACTTAATACGCAACTATTTTTCGTATTCGGCCCAAAAAAATTTAGAGATACTCAGAGAAGGCCATGTTCTGGCTCAATTTCCCCTGCACGACTAGGCCTTCAAGCCTATTCCTGATTTGGAAACCAAAATCAAGAATTGAATAACAACTGAAAATAGGGATGAGCTCGGGATGGTACCGGTACCGATCCCGAATTTTGAAAATAGTTGGTACCGGTACCGGTACCGAAATGTTCGGTTCGGTACTGGTACGGTACCGGTATCGGTTCGGTACTGGTACGGTACCGGTATTTCGTGAAAAATTCGGGAAATACTGGTACCATACCGATACTGAAAACTCAAAACTTGGTACCGATTCGGTACCGACGGTACCAAATCGGTACCGAATTCGGTACCGGTACCAATCGGTACCCGTACCAAAAACGCTCATCCCTAACTGAAAATGGGACGGTTTGGGTTATGTTTTATCTCAAACGGGTCATGTTATAATAGCTGAAAAGGGTACGGGTCAACGTGTTGAAAGTTGTAGAAACTCTATTAGTATTGGAATCACTCTCCTAAATCATTGTATTCATACATTTTTTAGATTTAGATGATAAGGGTAAGGGGACACTTTCATATGCATATTCTTGATTCTTCAAAATTTTCATAATACCAGATTTACCCTTTTAGAACACCAAATATTCCATTAGTAAATACAATAACAGCCTGTTTATATATTAACTGGTAAGTATATTTTTAAACCATATTAATTAAAATTTGAACTTTAAGAAGTATAAATGTGAAATTAACAATAACAAACCCTTAAAAATGAGTGTGTGGGTCAACTCAAAACATTTTACCCTAAACCCATTTTCGAAAACTGATTACTCAACCCGAATGACACCCCCAAACGCGGGCGCACACATAAATGCGCATACTTTTTACCTCTTTGCAGGCCCGGCCCGGAAGAAGATTCTGGACCCTGGTACTGAGAATTGAACTTCAGAATATCATGTACCAGTGGTTTTCGTGGAGTCGCTTTAAGTTCGATCCCGAATTTCTGCTTTCGGTTTCCCAAATTCTGCCTCCGCCCTCGAGATAGTCCCACGCTTGGCCCAACGCCACAAATAATTGATCTCCTTCTCTACATGCTTGATTTTATGATCTGCATGTGCAGGATTTTTAACCATTGGCCCCGGATCCTTTTTTACCCACACGGGTCCCTTTAGAACCCACTCGGGACGTGTGTTTTCCTTCCTGGGATCGTTAATCATCATCGGATCAGACTCATTTTCAACCTTTGGATTTGCTGCATAATCTTTTTGATCAACATACACCAAATGACTGATGAGATCAAATGGTTCCTTAGAATTTGGGGATAACATTGCATCCAAGCGCGTGTGCCCATCGTCGATCTTCGCATCCATTATTACTGATGCAAACCCTCCTTCCCGGGATCTATCGGATCTTCAATATCTTTCGCTCGTTCACATTCCCTCATTGAATCAAAATAGTCACTTTCATCAATTGCAGTTTCATACAACAAACACGCATAAAAATGTGCAAACTCGATTGAGTTTGGAGATAACCTCGTTGTCATTTCCGCAGACTCGACTGCTTTGCTCAAATACTCTACCTTTTCTTCCAAATCCTTAACACCAATGGCTACTTGAACACAAACCATCCCTCACACCCGATAAATCAAGGACAAGCATATTAGCGGCTTGTCCTCGCAAGAAAACAGCAAATCTTCAATAATCATCATGGACTTCATAAAATCTCCGGATCTTAACGCGTGTAAACTCTCACGCACTCAACTTTGATCTTAAAGTAAGATTCGGATTCAAGCTCGTTCATTTGCATTTGATCATGGGAAAGAAAAGAATCCATGGCTAGCTAGAATAATAATATAACTATTAACTAAACAAATGAGAAGATCATTAATATATATCACCAACTACTTCTTGAGTTCTGAAGATCACATAAATGCTCTCTCTCTCTCGGTTACCATATAAGAAAAAGGTGTTGTTTCCAAATGAGGCAAGGCTCATAATGATATTGGCCATAATACCAACACTTTGAAATACAACTTATATATACGGTTCTGGTGTATATATTCTTCTTAATTTATTGCATACTTTTGTTCTACCAGGTGTTCTGTTTTGTTTTGTTTTTTTTTTTTCATTTCTTACACCTTTATAATTTCGTCTTGCTTGCGGTGCGCGCATATAATGTATATATGAGTGAACCCTCGGGTGGGCAAAAGTGAAATTGCACTAATTTGACGTTATTTTACTAATCTCGTGAAAATAACGTTAAAAGTGGCGGAAGGTTAATCAGGCATCATGTGGTGGCGTTGATAACCGGAAGACAGGGGTACATGCACCAATCGGCCGGTGTCCCGATGGTTGAGTGTTATGTGCCTTATGTCCAAGGCTTGATGCAAAACTACCATCGAACTGGGGTCTCACCGGAAGCAGCCTCTCTATTACTACGGGGTAGAGATAAGACTGTCCACATCTTACCCTTCTCAGCCTCTACCTTAACTTTGCTATTGTGGGATATACTGAGTATGATGATGATACCTTTCTAATTTAACTTGGTTGGTCAATAATGTTAGTATTAGTCTTCTAATTATTATTATTATTATTATTATTATTATTATACACTATGATAATATAACATTTTATTTAGTAGTTCAATATTTATTTTATGGTTTGTGAATTTTGTATAATATATGAACTGTTAAACTAGAAGGGTTACGTACACATATCACATATCGTTTCCTATGTAACTAACCCAATGGGTATCGGTCGAGTTCCGGTTAAGTTTGATCCACCCTCGTAACGTGTTTTGGCATATAAGTTTTATGTCACTGTGTCGAAACATGGGTAACGGTCAGTTAAACTTCGCACGTTTATTGAGTTATTTTAATGTGTTTTTGATGCATGGGTTTAAGTATGCGATGCCTTCGTTTTTATGTGTCAAGGTTATGAGATTAGTTGTAAAATTTTCATGTGTCTGAGACAGATATATATTAGATTATACCCACCCGATTATCAATCTCATACATGTTTGCAACTAGTATTTTCCCGGCGCGTTGCGCCGGACAAGTCGGTAAACCCGGGCGGTGGTAAACCCCAAGCGTTGTTACGGTAATTCAACGCGAATTCGGTCGGTTTTGGTTACGTGCGTTATTGTTCGAAACTAAGACAAAAATAAAACAAAAAAATTATAAAAATTGGGAGGGACAAATGGCGTGGCGTCGGTCGGTAAAACTCAATCGTTGGTAAAATCCGACCATTATCGATCCCAGACGTTGAGGCGGTTGAGTCTACGCGAAATCAGTCGGTTTTCGTCATCTTTGTTATGGTACCGGAACTAAAACAAAACAAAAATCAGCATCCGATCGGTTTGCGTTACGTTACTGAAACTAAAACAAAACGCGGTGAGTCTATGCTAATTCGGTCGGTTTCCGTGACGTTCGACACAACACCGTAACTAAAACAAAATTCACATTCGGTAGGTGTTCATTACATTCATTACGTTTATTATGGGCCGAACCTTAAAAACAAAATAACAAAAAAATACTACCATTAGGGTGCCGCAAAGTGGCCCAATAGGGAGTTTGCGGCACCAAACTTATAAATTATTATATATAATAATACCTGAACTTTTAATAAAGTATTCTATACTAGTTTTTGAACTCGTGTATTACATGGGTTTGCAAATGATAAAGATAAATAAACTCTGTTTTTTCAGTTGTGATTCTCAAATACTTGTAAATTAATTTAATGTAGACTTAATTGAAAAAACAAACAGGGTTACGAAAATACTAAAATAGCATGATTTTGATACTAAAGTTGTGTAGTTGGTCAAACCTTAGGTATGAAAATGACACTTGATTCAATAATGAATATAATCCACACTATGTTATTGTAACACCCCGACCAAAGGCGGATTATACATCAGGGCGCCACATATTGTTTCATTACTCGTGACACTATTGGGTGTCAATATCTAATAAATACATTCATTCGCGCACGCGCAAAGTAAAAGTAAGATAACATAAATCATCATAAATCAATATATTATAAATCATAATATTCGAACAGCAATAACTTGTCTTGATACATTTTAATCTAGGTCCAAAAGTAAAAACGTCCTATGTGTCCACAAGCTCCAAAACAGCTACTGCAAACCTGAACATGTGTTAAAAGCTCGTCCACGCGTCACTTGGTTCGAAATCTGGTTCACCGGATTCGCTTGTGTAATCTGAACTTGTAGTCTTGGGCACGCGTTCCGGAAATGACTGGGATCACCGCAGTTAAAGCACGATCTGGGTCGTGGGTTTTGGTAGGTTGGTTGTGGATTCTGCGGGTAGACTGGTGGTGTTGGCGCAATTGGGTTGGCGAGAGGGACTCTACAGTATTCAGCAGAGTGACCAACGCGGCCACATCGGTTACATTGTCGACACGGGGTTTGGGTTGGGTGGTGAAGTCTACAGGTTGGGCAAAAGGGTTGATTTCCTGTGTAAGGTTTCTTAGTTGGCGGGGCAGGGAGTGCTGGATTGGTTAAGGCATAGTTGTGGGCTACAGGAGGTGTTGGGTAGGCTGACAGTGGGTTAGGCGCGTAAACTGGAGGTTGGTAGATGGGTTGCTGGACAATGGGCGGGTTGGTAAGCGCATAGGCCTTGCGCCTGCGCTTGAGGTTGTTACGGTTTGAGGGTTCGGGTTTGGTTTCTGTTGGTTCAGGGGCAGTCTTGGGTTTGGTTTTCTCAGTTCCCCGCAGGAACAGGGTTCCTGCTCTGACATGGTTGTCGCTGAGCACAGCGGCCAACTCGATGGCGTCAGAGAGGGTTACTGGGTTTCTGGCCCATACAGAATCTTGAATTTCCATGGGGAGACCCCCAAGGAATTTCTCTATGGCTCGGCGGGAAGGGGTAACAAGGTGAGGGACAAGCAGGCTTAGTTCATGGAAACGCGTCGCGTACTCGCGCGCTTCGCCACTGTACTGCTTAAGATTCCAAAATTCTTCCTCCAGGCGCTTAACTTCGTTGGAAGGGCAGAATTCTCGCGTCAGAATCTCCTTAAATTCCTCCCAAAGCATGCTGGAAGCAGCTTCTGCGCCACGCGCATGAGCTACTCCATTCCACCATGTAAGCGCTCTAGATTCCAGGACACTGGAAGCATATAGGGTTCGTCTGTCTGAGGGGCATTGGGTGTGGAGGAAAGCGTTTTCAATCTTCTCGAGCCATTGGAGCATCACGGTGGCTCCTTCAAGCCCTGTGAACTTTGGAGGGTTACCCGCGTTAAAGGACTTAATGTTATAACTGGAGGTATTGTTTTGGCTCAAGGCTTGGGCTATCGCGGCGGCCATTTCCTGGGAACGTTGCTGTCTACGCATGCGCGAGGCTTCTCTTCTCTGAAATCGGCGAGATAGCGGAGGCATTCTATAAAAATTTTAATTTTAGTTAATATCTTAGTTTTATCGCAAAGTATAACCTCGAAAAGCTTGGTTTCACGGAGTCAGTTACTGTCAAAAGTTAAAGTAAAATAAATGACCCTAAATGCAGACTTAATAAAGGTAACGAATTCGAATCAAGAATCGACAATTCATGTATCACCATGACTTTCCGAATTCCCAATTTAAAATATACGAGTAAACGAGTATTGGAGATTGACGATTCATGTATCACCATGACTTTTCAATCTTCAATATAATATATACAAGAAAATGAGTATTGGAGGTTGACAATTCATGTATCACCATGACTTTTCAAGTCTCCATCCTCAGAACATAATCGTAAATGGAAATTGAAAATCAACTATTCATGTATCACCATGACTTTTCGGATTTTCAAACCCAACAAACGAATATGTAAGTAAAATCAATAAAAATCGAAATTCAATCAAAAATCGAAATATCGCGAAATAAATCATAAAATCATATACTGCGCAAGCGCGAGCATATTCATAAACAACGAGTAATTAACAATAAGCGCGCAAACATGAGATTTCTCTCATGCGCGAGAAGGGACTCTTAGGTATTCTAGGCCGTTACGTCTAACCACCTATCCTAAAGTCAACGAGCTCTGATACCAATCTGTAACACCCCGACCAAAGGCGGATTATACATCGGGGCGCCACATATTGTTTCATTACTCGTGACACTATTGGGTGTCAATATCTAATAAATACATTCATTCGCGCACGCGCAAAGTAAAAGTAAGATAACATAAATCATCATAAATCAATATATTATAAATCATAATATTCGAACAGCAATAACTTGTCTTGATACATTTTAATCTAGGTCCAAAAGTAAAAACGTCCTATGTGTCCACAAGCTCCAAAACAGCTACTGCAAACCTGAACATGTGTTAAAAGCTCGTCCACGCGTCACTTGGTTCGAAATCTGGTTCACCGGATTCGCTTGTGTAATCTGAACTTGTAGTCTTGGGCACGCGTTCCGGAAATGACTGGGATCACCGCAGTTAAAGCACGATCTGGGTCGTGGGTTTTGGTAGGTTGGTTGTGGATTCTGCGGGTAGACTGGTGGTGTTGGCGCAATTGGGTTGGCGAGAGGGACTCTACAGTATTCAGCAGAGTGACCAACGCGGCCACATCGGTTACATTGTCGACACGGGGTTTGGGTTGGGTGGTGAAGTCTACAGGTTGGGCAAAAGGGTTGATTTCCTGTGTAAGGTTTCTTAGTTGGCGGGGCAGGGAGTGCTGGATTGGTTAAGGCATAGTTGTGGGCTACAGGAGGTGTTGGGTAGGCTGACAGTGGGTTAGGCGCGTAAACTGGAGGTTGGTAGATGGGTTGCTGGACAATGGGCGGGTTGGTAAGCGCATAGGCCTTGCGCCTGCGCTTGAGGTTGTTACGGTTTGAGGGTTCGGGTTTGGTTTCTGTTGGTTCAGGGGCAGTCTTGGGTTTGGTTTTCTCAGTTCCCCGCAGGAACAGGGTTCCTGCTCTGACATGGTTGTCGCTGAGCACAGCGGCCAACTCGATGGCGTCAGAGAGGGTTACTGGGTTTCTGGCCCATACAGAATCTTGAATTTCCATGGGGAGACCCCCAAGGAATTTCTCTATGGCTCGGCGGGAAGGGGTAACAAGGTGAGGGACAAGCAGGCTTAGTTCATGGAAACGCGTCGCGTACTCGCGCGCTTCGCCACTGTACTGCTTAAGATTCCAAAATTCTTCCTCCAGGCGCTTAACTTCGTTGGAAGGGCAGAATTCTCGCGTCAGAATCTCCTTAAATTCCTCCCAAAGCATGCTGGAAGCAGCTTCTGCGCCACGCGCATGAGCTACTCCATTCCACCATGTAAGCGCTCTAGATTCCAGGACACTGGAAGCATATAGGGTTCGTCTGTCTGAGGGGCATTGGGTGTGGAGGAAAGCGTTTTCAATCTTCTAGAGCCATTGGAGCATCACGGTGGCTCCTTCAAGCCCTGTGAACTTTGGAGGGTTACCCGCGTTAAAGGACTTAATGTTATAACTGGAGGTATTGTTTTGGCTCAAGGCTTGGGCTATCGCGGCGGCCATTTCCTGGGAACGTTGCTGTCTACGCATGCGCGAGGCTTCTCTTCTCTGAAATCGGCGAGATAGCGGAGGCATTCTATAAAAATTTTAATTTTAGTTAATATCTTAGTTTTATCGCAAAGTATAACCTCGAAAAGCTTGGTTTCACGGAGTCAGTTACTGTCAAAAGTTAAAGTAAAATAAATGACCCTAAATGCAGACTTAATAAAGGTAACGAATTCGAATCAAGAATCGACAATTCATGTATCACCATGACTTTCCGAATTCCCAATTTAAAATATACGAGTAAACGAGTATTGGAGATTGACGATTCATGTATCACCATGACTTTTCAATCTTCAATATAATATATACAAGAAAATGAGTATTGGAGGTTGACAATTCATGTATCACCATGACTTTTCAAGTCTCCATCCTCAGAACATAATCGTAAATGGAAATTGAAAATCAACTATTCATGTATCACCATGACTTTTCGGATTTTCAAACCCAACAAACGAATATGTAAGTAAAATCAATAAAAATCGAAATTCAATCAAAAATCGAAATATCGCGAAATAAATCATAAAATCATATACTGCGCAAGCGCGAGCATATTCATAAACAACGAGTAATTAACAATAAGCGCGCAAACATGAGATTTCTCTCATGCGCGAGAAGGGACTCTTAGGTATTCTAGGCCGTTACGTCTAACCACCTATCCTAAAGTCAACGAGCTCTGATACCAATCTGTAACACCCCGACCAAAGGCGGATTATACATCGGGGCGCCACATATTGTTTCATTACTCGTGACACTATTGGGTGTCAATATCTAATAAATACATTCATTCGCGCACGCGCAAAGTAAAAGTAAGATAACATAAATCATCATAAATCAATATATTATAAATCATAATATTCGAACAGCAATAACTTGTCTTGATACATTTTAATCTAGGTCCAAAAGTAAAAACGTCCTATGTGTCCACAAGCTCCAAAACAGCTACTGCAAACCTGAACATGTGTTAAAATAAACGTCAAACACTTGCGTGTTGGTGAGAAATCAAGTTTAATACAATACATAGATAACAATAAATCTGCGCGCAACACGTGTATGTCTGGTGTTTAACAAGGGTGCAATCAGATTGTGATCAAGCCTAGATAGATCATAGCTCATAGTTCATAGTTCAATCCGTGCTCCCAATTGAGCACAAAAACGAGAAAACATCTGTGCAAGTGTAAACAAAGAAAACCGTAAACGATAGGTCTCCCGTGTTCATCTAATGGATCCATGAAAACTGCGGAATAGGCCGAACAAAGTGGTTAATGATACACACATACAAATAAACAGCCAAGTAAACGTCCTCAACACATGGGATACTGCGCGACTAAAGCTCATAAACAAGTTTAAGACTCTAAGTTTGTATGAACACATGAACATCCCAAAACATTAAAAGCAAAAAGGGATTAGGTACGAGATTACTCACTTGATAAACGATGAGGTGTAAGATAAAGCAAGAACCAACTTTAAACAAGCACAAGTTAACCTATAATTAAAGATTATTGTTTTAACGATCTGTTTTAAGTCTTGATTATAAGTTAGCATAATTAATAAGTAAATTATTATATATAATATATATTACCGGAAAAGCAGGGCAGAACAGGGAGGAAGACGGAGGCAGAGAGGAAGGCGGCAGAGAGAGCAAGGAGAACAGGAGAGATTAAGTGTTTTGTGTGTGTAGTGTTAGGAAAAATAATACTATTATTTATAGAGAAACCCTAGGGAACACAATCCCTAGAAAAAGGGGAAAAGATCTCAAAACGTAAAAGATTCCAAAAGCAAAAGATATCAAAAGATATGGCAGCAGGGAAAAAGAGAAAAAGCTGACAGGGAACAGTAAAAAGGCATGGGCGGTTCAGATAAAGGTACTGGTCAAGCATGGAAAAAGCAGATCTCAAAAGATAATGTCAGTCGCTTTTTCTGCCAACCAATGGGGTTGGTGCGCATGCTGCGCCGAAAGTAACTTTTCAGACATAAAGCAGGTTAGGTCAACAGCACAAAAGATAAGACAACACAAAAGCAAACGGCTAGATTAAACAGAAGAAAACTCAAAGGGTTTAGCGCGAGAAGGCTCGAGCGCGAAGGCAGACACAGAAGGTCAAGAGAGCGCGAGCGCGAAGGCAGACACAGAAGGTCAAGAGAGCGCGAGCGCGAAGGCAGACAGAACCAACCTTAACGCGTCGCGGAAAGAACTACATTTCTAAGCGCGCCGCGGGAAGAATCACATTTCTTAGCGCGCCGCGGGAGGAACTAAAATTCCTAGCGTGCCGCGGGAAGAACTATAATTCTTCGCGCGTCGAGGGATGAACTACGATTCTTAGCCAGCTGCGAGAAGAACTACAAATCCTTAGCGCGTCGCGGGAAGAACTACCGTTCTTAGCGCGCTGCGAGAAGAATTACAATTCTTAGCGCGCTGCGAGAAGAGTTCGTCTCGCGTATCGCTGAAACAGATGGTCTTCACGCAGGCTTCCTCGTAAGGGGTCTGGCGCGTGGAGCTGCGCAGACAACCTTAGGCGGGAAGGAACAAAGGACAAGCAAAGAGTTAGAAGAAAAAGAGGGAAACAAGGCGTAAGGGCGGGACGGCGACAAGAGGGAAAAGAAGGCGGAAAGAGAGAAGGAGAGGGACGGGACGGCGGAAAGAAAGAGAGAGAAAGAGGCGGGAAGGAAAATATATATTATTATTAAAAGTAAAATATAAGTATAAATAAATACTAGATCATAAAAGAAAGAGATCGGGTCAGAGAAACGGGTACCTGGGTCGGGTCGGATCGGGGCAGATGTTACAGTTATAACCCGTTTGACAAATTGGTTTTGACACATGACCCATGAATAGCTAGAATGAATGAGATGAGGGATTAGGAATTAGGTGAAATATGGACTTGACACCTAAGCTTCAACATTTTGTTTTATTAATATTGTTAGATTAGATTAGATTAGATGACCCATGAATAGTTACAATGAATGAAATGAGAGATTAGGAATTAGAAATATGGACTTGACACCTAAGCTTCAACATTTTATTTTATTAATATTGTTAGATGTTAGATTAGATTAGATTAGATTTCTATATATTATTATAATTATATGCTTAGAAAATGATCCCTAGTTTTTTCCATAGAAATTCATGTTTTAAGAATCATTTAACAAAATAACGAGTAGATTGCACATAAAATATAAACCGTTTTAAGTGGGGTGTAATAGACTAAGGGGCTGTTTGGTAGCCTCTTAACAGTTATTAATCTTAATGGCTTATAACCTCTTAATGGTTAAGAGGTAACCTTAAGTTTGAATGATTAAGAGGCTACCTCTTAACGGCTACCTCTTAATCGATGCATTCAGACTTAAGGTTGTCTCTTAGCTATTAAGAGCATTCTCAACCTATCCCCAATCCCATCTCTATATTACACTAAAAAAGACTATATTTCTCTCTCTTGTTTAATTAAATAATATTTTTTTATACTTTTATCATTACAGTTTTCTCTATTTACCCTATAATTACAACAAATCACTACTTTTTTTTCCCAAATTTACAAAAAATTATTATATTTTCTCTCTCCACCCTATAATTTACGCTCACAGTCACTCAAAACCCCACCCTATAATTTACAAACTTTCCTCACAAAAATTTGGGGATAGGATGAGAATGCTCACAAAAACTTTGAAACCGGTCATCGGTTTGGTTTCCCGGTCGAATTTTTATTCTGATTTTTGGCGAGCCGTTTAAAACTTTTAAAACCACAGTGATCGTTTTGGGGGTTTATACCACAAATCGGCTGTATAAATCTTGACAGGGCCGACATATTTTATAACCGTCTAAGCCTATCAAAGTCTTAACTAAAGTAGCCCTCAATTCCTATTTCGCTAACTCAAGTAATTTCAGTGTGAACTAAAAAATGGCTGCTTTTGAATTGATACGAAATGGAACTTTTCATACATACATCTTGGACAAGTCTTTGCTAGTTATTTTTGATATCTTGTTTTTGGTTAGTTTGTTTATTATGTATTTTGGGACTACTACTTTTTATAATGCATTCTATATAAGGTCCAAATAAGAGTTTCTTATATTTTGCAGGGAATAAATACCAAGGAACATGACACTAGTGAGCGCTTCATAGATGTTCTTAGTAAGATTAAGGATGCACTTCAAAAGAAAGATTATCGATTGTTTGATACGATGATGTTGTTGCGTGCTTCGGTTGTAATGAATTGTGTTAACAGGACCACTATGTCAAGTGTTGAGGGAGACCAGGATAATAAGCATACAGAGCCTCATGAAGAGATGCCCGATAGGCTACTATTAACCTTGGATGACATGGTGAAAGAGATGCGGAAGGGTGACCTGCAGTAAGAAACAACTCTAGGATTACTTTCAAGTCAATATTAAATATATATATGTTTGATGTATTTAAAATTTTACTATAATGCAGCTTTAGAGGTCATTTTCATCATCGTGTAATCTTTGTCATGGGGAGTGCTATGGCTGCGTATGCAATGATGGTGGGAGCAATGATCACTTTAAAGCTTCATAATAAAGAAGAAGTCTCTTTGTGGTTCACTTCCGGGATTATTACTATTGCGTTTTTTATCTCCGAGATTCTGCTTACCGTTTACAATAACGTGGTAAGAGATCCGATGGAATCTCTTCAAATGCGGATGTTGAAAGCTACTTTCTACCTATCTGCAATGGCGGCACCGGTCTTATTGATTTCATCCGTCTTTCTTCAGGCATCAAGGCATCGTTTAGGTGGACTTTAGGTTTGGTTTGTTTTGTTGTTTTCATGGCTTACTCATTTAAAGGGCGGCTTTTAGCTTTGGTGGACATCAAGGGTATTTTACCAGCTAGCTACCTGACGCAACATGTGATTTTTTGTATTATTGTTTCAAAATAAATACAATAATAATAATGATAATAGGATAATGGTGAACAAGTTGAAACTTACGAATGGTACAACATGAAAATTTTGTAAATCTTCATTGCTGAAGAAACACTAAGTGACCCCGGGCAGATTACGGATAATCTGGGGGTTAAATAGATGTTTCCCACGAGGGTTAGTTCCGGCAAAGATGGTTATTCTTCAGATGACCTGCAAAACAGACACCGTGAGCTCGTCACTGAGAAGGGGGGGTTCCTCCTTGTGACCACCCTCCGGCGTGAGAATCAGACTAGATTGCTCTGAATATAAATGTATATTAAGAGAAATAGCTAGTGAAGATAAGATATAAGATAATGATACCGTTCCAAGGTTTTGGAGTATTTATAGCCGAAGGTAGGTTTCCAAGCAGGTACAGCCAGCTGTATAATATTCCTTTTCTACCAACTGTGGGCTACGCACGTGCCATGCTGGTAGTTGGTGGGTAGGCAGCGGCTGATAGTGACATGGCCGGCTGTGTACTATTCCTTTTCCACCGGCTGTGTACTATTCCTTTTCCGCCGGCTGTGTACTATTCCTTTTCCACCAACTGCAGGCTATGTACGTGCCACGACAAGGGTTGGTGAGTAGGCAGCGGCTGATAGTGACATTTTGTACTAGAGCGTGCTCCTCGTACTGTTGTCGGTGAGCTGTCACCCTGTGATTGGTTCATGGGCTGCTTTGGTCAGATCTTGTCTATTTTGTCCATACCTTGGCAGGTATAGTACAAAAGATCTTCCAGAAGCGTACGGACTGGCTCATTTGGGCGGGAGTATTCCCGCCTTGCTCATTCCTTCAGGTGACACTGAATTATTGAGTTAGTGCCTTGTGCGTGTAGCCTTGCTATTAGTGCGGGTAGCCTTCCCTGATGGCTTGTATCCGCAACTGCGGGAACAGGCGGGGTACTTCACCATTGGGAGGCTTTTCCTGCGGGAACAGCTGGCGTACTGCGCGTAAGGTCTTCTCTGAGCATTGTTGGTCCTGCGGAACCAGTTGGTCGTTGCGCAGACGTCCCTCTTCAAGGTGAGTCTTGCGGGTCCAACTGGGCTCTGCTGGGACCTACCTCTTCAAGTCCCCCCAGTCCAATGTTCTTCTCATGAATTGTTAATAAATGAGGTGAACTTATGGACTTAAGCAAGGGGTTTTGAAAAGGGTTTTTAGTTTTAAGGTTTTCCGTGGGGATTCTTCCCGCGGTTTTCCTAATGTCACGCAGAATTTCCCACTTTTCTGCTTGATCTTTGGGTATGATGCGGGTAGGTGTGTAACCTCCTTGCAAGTCAGGAGCGTTGAGTTTCAGTTGTATAGGTTCTCCACGAGGTTTTGGTAGTTTTAGACATAGTGATCAATTATGTTTAAACCAATTCCATCTTGGAGCATCAAACAATCTAGTTCTCAATGTTCCCGCTATGCGGGGATGTTATATCCCTTTCCACAAGCATGGCCCAGAAGATCCTTCTTGGTTTCAATTCCCTGCGAGTGCTAAGTATGTGAAGGGTTTCGCCTTGACACTGTACCCGCACTCGTCTTATAGTTACTTTACTTCCAAGGTATTCTTGGCTTCAATTCCCTGCGGGTGCTAAGTATGTGAAGGGTTTTGCCTTGACACTGTACCCGCACCCGTCTTATAGTTACTTGGTTGCCAAGGTAAGGGGGTGTATTCCCTCTTATTTTTGAATCTTTTTGAAATTCGAAGAGTTGGTGAAAGGATAAGAACAGTCCAAACCGTTGAAGGGACGTTAGCGTCGTCCGACGGTTTCTTCTGACAGTTTCAGGACGTGCAGGAAGTTATGGTGACGTGACGGTATATGGTCATTCCAGACACTTTTTCAGGCGCGTGGGCGCGAGTTTTCGGGCGCGTGGGCGCGAATTTTACGGCACGCGTCCTTTCAACAGCTGTTGCCAGCTTGCTCTTTCCACGTGTCATAGTTTCATTGCACCTGCGCTCTCTCTCTCCTCCGCATTAAATTCATCGCATTCATTGCGATGAGTATATAAAGGGGGAGAGGGTGCATCTTAATCCACACCTTCACTTCATTATTCTTCTAAATGATTTCCGGCGAATACTCTAACTTTTCCGTCGAGCATTCTCCTGAAATCGTTCTTTACATCTAAAACATGTCTTCTACTCATGATCCAGAAGTCACCGCCGAAGAGTCCGACGTGTATATCGAGAACCCATCGTCCACTTCTGACAAGGACGATAAGAGTACTGCTGGCGAGTGCCGATGTGCTCTTCCCGTCGACCTCTATCAGTACATCGTCAGGAAGTTCATGCTCGAGCCTTTCGAGCCTGAGTTTCCTGCATCTCATCAGACGGTGTACGATGCCCCCAAAGGCAAGATAGGGGTATATGCTGCATTCTTCGTCTATGGGAATCTCAGGTTCCCATTGACGAAGTTTGTATACCGTGTTTTGGAGAGACATGGTGTGCACCTGACGGAGGTACACCCAATGGCGATCGCCAAGATCCGCCATTTTGAATGGGTGTGCCTCATTCTTGGTGTGGAGCCCCATGTCGACCGCCTGATGACCTTCTACTCCTGGAGGTGCATCCAAGGCTGGTACACCTTGGTCACCCGGATCAAGGGTTTGAAGATCTGTGCTACCGAGCGCAGTCTTCGGTCTTGGAAGCGGGAGTTCTTCTACATCTCTGCCTGTGTCGTCCCTATTGCGATGACATTCAAGAACGGGAGAGCACTCCCCAGCCTTCACGCCTCCAACTACCAGGAGGCGGAATGGTTTTCCAAGATCTCCCGGATCCAGACTCCGGTTTATCGCTTTGCGGAGTCTGGGATGGTGATGCTTGGGATGAGCCGGGTATGGAAGGATGCTGGGGCAGAGGCGCCACAGATTCCCATCGTTCTTGAATACGGTTCGAATTCTATTCCCTATGGTATGCTCCATCTCTTTTTGCTGATTTAGGGTTTTTCTTCTAACTGCTTCTGCTTATTTTTAGAGGGGAACAATTTGCAGTCGCTTCTGCAACCGCGTGAGAGCGGTGGTCCCGCTCGGTTGGGTACTCGTGCTCTCGACGAGAACGAGTTGCCCATCTTGGAGCAAACAGCGGATCGGTTTGTGGAGGTCTACCCGCCAGGCCACGAAATTCTGAGTGCCAAGCGGCCAGGTAAGGGTTTCATTAACCCTCGCCCTCTTCATGCTCAAACCTCTGCTGGAGTTTCTCTAATTTTGTCATCTTCTGATGAGGAATCCGCAAACGGTCCTTTCTTCGTGAGGAAGAAGAAAGCTGCCGGCGTGAAGGGCAAGGCGAAGGTTGCCTCCACTATCGATCAGGGGAACCGGTCTGACTCGAAAACCGAAAGTGAGGAGGCGGCGGGGAACCCTGGTAGTGGTGAGACAACCGTCTCGGAGGTTGAGACAGCTGCCACCTCCGCGCGACCAAGTTCTACGACGGTGACTGGCGTGAAGAGACCAGTTCCATCGGGTTCGTCCCCGCCTGTTCGCACCTTCAAGCTCAAGAGGACTCGTAAGTATAAACTTCATTTACCTTAACTGCATATCTTTCCGCCATTATACTTATATATCTTGTCTTCGTGCAGGCGTGGATGCTACCGCATTCCAGAGTGGAGCGGGGAGGAGCGTTTCTGGACCCATGACGGTAGGTTTGGTCAACCTACCCGAGGCGATGACCCAGGCGGCTACGCCTGTTTGCAGTATTGGTTCAGTTGCTCATCTCGTTGAGGCAACTGTTCCAACTGTAACATCATCCCCGCCGGCTGTCAGTGCCATCTTCACGGAATCCTTCATTGAGCCGGCGGTGGTTTCTTCTGCGGGTTCTTCCGCGGCGACTGCCACGGTTGTGAGTTCACCTATGTTGGTTTCTACCGCGGCAGCCTCCACCATGCCTCCTCCGGCGCCGACGACCGCGGCCGGTCCTTCAGGTATGTTTGGGGTTGGGGCGTCTAGCCAATCTTTGCCTCCTTCCCGTCTCCTTGACCTTTTGGATGGATATCCCTTAGGTTCAGGTGATGGGTTTGGTAGCTATCGGCCTGTTGTCGACCCTACAGGTGCGTGGGGTTATCTTGGCCTTATATCCCTTTTATCATTTTTTTTTCTTAACTGTTTTGTTTTATTGCAGTTCGTGATTCCAACGAGGTGTACGCTCCTCGGTGGAGTATCCGCCGGGGAACGACCCTCCAGACTGCTGCGGATTGCGTCGAATGGGCGCGCCACGCCGCCCCAAGCGGTGCGTTGGGGGAGGCAATGGCTAGCTACCAGGAGGGTAGGCTAACCAATGAGCTTAGAATTCTCCTTGCCCGGATGCAGCCGCGCGTCGAGCTGCTTTGTCGTGAAAACGACAAGTTAAAGACGGCGCGTAGCCTGGAAGTGGCTCAGGCGCGGGGTATCCGGGAGGAGAATAAGAGGCTCGCCGCCGTTGCTGCGGAAAAGGAGAAGGCCTTCAAGGCCCTCGAGGTTGAAGTTCAGGCCCGGCTGGAGGCCCGTTCCAAGGCTACCCAAGCTGTTAACGAACAACTTCGGTTGGCTAAGGAAACTGCGCGGAACGCAACTGAGAGGGCCACCAAGGCTGAAGCTGTTGCTGAGCCTCTACGCACCGAGAATGAGGAACTTAAAGCCAAACTCGAGAGGCTCCAGCAGGCTCATGATGCCTTGGCCATGGAAGACGCCAAGAAGCTCCAAGAGATCTTGGACCAGAGGGGCATACTTGACCACACTGAGCGTAAGCTGAAGGGCGTTGAAGAGGCTGCAGCTAAAGATGTGTTGCTTGCCAACCTTACTAAAAACGAAGCCGAACGCGCCCGTGATGAAGCTCAAGCTGCCCTCCGGGAGGCTCTGGTTACCAAGGAATGGCTTCTACGAGAAGCGTTGTCACAGGTATGTGCAGCTTCATAACTTCTTTACGCTTTTCCTTACACTTAGAAGAGTTTTTGATATACTTCTGTTTTGTAGGTTGTGCATCGGGTTCTTACGAACACATCTTATGACGATGCCATGAGCGCAGCCCTCAACGCTTCTCATGAGGATGGGGAAAAGGCTGGCTTCCTGCTTGGTCTAGGGTTTGTTGAGAAGGGCATCCCGCCTTCCAACTTCCCTCTATATGACGTAGATACTGAAGCTGCTTATGACCAAGCAGTGAACCAGTATGCTGCTTTCCCGCATCCGGTGGTGGAGAAGGTGAACGAGATTACTGCTGCTGATGATGGGCTAGCTATTCTCAAGGCTTTCCTTGAACCGCCACACTCTACTGATGGTGCGGGTTCAAGTGGGAGTGGTCCTGAAGCTTGAGCCTTTAGATACCTCTCCACCGTTGGAATAGATTTTTATTTTTGTATAGATTTATATTCTTGTATGCGGGTATGTGCCCGGCCATTCTTGTAATACTTAAATTTTTATGGAATATAAATCTTTTGTTAATGCCTTGCCTTGTAAACCTTATATGTTTTGCTCATGCATATTCTAGTTTAACTTAGCAATTTCTTAAGTACTTTGGATAAGTTAACCTTTCAACGTGGCAGATAGGTTAAAGTTATGCTTCCTCTTTCGTGATTGTGCGGGTAAGACCGTCACTTTCACTTAGTAGGATGGCTAAACTTTACCTATATCTGACCTGCGTGGAGGTTTTCCTCATCTTTACCTTAGAAATTTTCTAAGTGTTTTGAATAAGTTAACCTTTCAACGCGTGGTTGTCAATAGGTTAATGCTCAGTTTCCTCTATCATGATTGTGCGGGTAAGACCGTCACTTTCATTTAGTGGGATGACCAAACTTGACCTATAACTGACCTGCGTGAAGGTTTTCCTCATCTTTTCCGTAGAATTTTTTTCCGTTTTTTGTGTTTATGCGGGTTTTGCCGCCTTCCACACGCAACGACTTACTTCTTCCCATATTTATGCGGTGAATACCGGCATATCAGTGTGGGAAGTTCATAAGTATAAAGGTAAGGCTATCAACACAATGTGAAAGGAGAATCATTTCCATTAGAAGTGGCTCTAGGCCTTTTCTTTACAAGTTTGGAATTGATCTACATGTAACATTTGCGTAATTGAGCTCCATTCCATGTTCTTGGGATGGGAGTGTCATCGAGCCTTTCGAGCCGGTATGCGCCCTTTCCCAAAATTTCTTTGATAACGTATGGTACTTCCCAGACCGGGGCCAGCTTTCCTGGGCGCTCTTGGTTCGAAGCCTCGTTGTTACGCAATATGTAGTCTCCTACATTGAAGTTGCAGAGTTTTACCCGCGTGTTGTAGTATTTTTGCATTTGTCGCTTGTAGTTTTCTTCACGCGCTCCGGCTAAGTCTCTGCGTTCCTCGGTTAACATAAGGTCTAACCGTCTTTCCGCATCATTGTCTTCTGGCTGAATCAAGACCCTTGGTGAGGGTAAACCAATTTCGACCGGGACCATGGCTTCAGTACCATAAGTGAGGTTGAACGGGGTTTCTCCCGTACTGGCCTTTTTCAGCGTTCTGTTTGCCCAAAGGACGTGTGGAACTTCGTCCACCCAGCCGGATCTGTGTTCCAAGAGTCTTTTCTTTACGCCGTCGACGATGCTCTTATTTGCTCTTTCCACCTCACCATTACCCTGCGGGTGCGCCACTGAGGTAAAGGTGTGGGTGATTTGAAGTTCTTCCAGCCACTTTTGTAGCTTCTTGTCAGCAAAGTTGGTGCCGTTATCGCTCACCAAAGTCTGTGGAAGTCCAAAACGACAAATAATAAATTCCCAAATAAATTTTTTAATATGTTTTGCGGTTGTTTGGGCTAAGGGTTTTGCTTCTATCCACTTGGTGAAGTAGTCGATGGCTACCACTAGAAACTGAACGTTTCCTGCTGCTGTGGGAAATGGGCCTGTCACATCGATGGCCCACTTCTGAAATGGCCATGAAGAGGTGACTGGAACAAGTTCATTCTTCGGGCGATGCGTGTTGGGTGCGTAGAGTTGGCAAGCCCTACACTTTCTGATGTATGCCAGCGCATCCGTATGCATCCCCGGCTAAAAGTATCCCGCGTTGTTTAGCTTAGCTACAACAGCGCGTGGACCTGCGTGTACTCCACAGATGCCCTCGTGCACTTCCCTTAGGAGGTAACCAGCATCTTGGTTGTCTACGCATCTTAAGAGTGGGCCAAGAAAGTTACGTCTGTAAAGGATGTCATCGATGAGTTGATAGTTCAGTGCTTTACAACGTACTTTTCTTGCCTGTGTTTTTGACTCTGGTAGTATACCCGCCGCAAGGTAATTTATTATTGGTGTCATCCATGTTTCTGTGCCGGTTTGGATGACACAGATTTCCTTGTGCGGGACTGATGGTGCTCCAAGGAGTTCAATGCGGATGTCCTTTCCCAAGTGGGTGAAGGCTAATGATGCAAGCTTGCTTAACGCATCCGCAGATTTGTTTTCGCTACGCTTGACGTGTATGACTTTACAATCGTTAAAATCGCGCATAAGGGTTTTTGCTTGTGCGAGGTACAGGGCCATTGTGTCGTTCACGGCCGTGTACGTCCCGTTTATTTGGTTGGCTACTAACATGGAATCCACGTGGGCTTCCAAGTTCTTCACTCCCATCTTACGCGCAATTCTCAGCCCGGCCAAGAATGCTTCATACTCCGCTTCGTTATTCGTACTTGGAAAATCCAGTCGAATAGCGTAAGTGTATTCTTGGCCTGCTGGGTTGGTTAGTTTCAACCCTGCGCCTGAACCCTCGTTGCTGGCTGCTCCATCAGTGTAGAGTCGCCAGACATCATCGATGTCCTGTGCTGGGGAGGGTTGAGCCTCTTCCTGGCACTCTTTCTCCCGCGAAGCGGGGACTTCCGCAATAAAGTCGGCCAAGACCTGGCCTTTTATGGCTGGTCTCGGCTTGTACTTTATCGCGTATTCTCCCAATTCTATTGCCCATTTGGCTAGGCGTCCCGACAATTCGGGTTTGCCCAGAACGTTTGCAAGTTTGAAGTTGGTGAGAACGGTGATTGGGTGACCTTGGAAATATCGTCTTAGCCTGCGTGAAGCCTGTACAAGTGCTAGGACTAATTTTTCCAGGGTAGAGTACCGGGTTTCTACGTCTGTTAGGACACGGCTAACATAGTAGATTGGCATCTGGATGCCTTTTCGCTCTACTAGCAGGACTGCCCCGGTTGCTCTATCTGTGGCGGAGAGGTATAAGATTAATTCCTCCCCCGCTTCTGGTGCTGTGAGCGTTGGGAGTTCGATCAAGCGTGACCGAATTTCCTGAAAAGTTGCTTCCGCTTCTGGTGTCCAGCGGAAGTGCGTTTTCTTTAAACAGTTTCTCAATGTGGACACGAATGGGAACGACCTATCCGCATGGTTTGCCAAAAAGCGGTTAAGTGCAACTAGTCGTCCATTCAGTGTCTGAGCTTGCTTGATGGTAGTAGGTGATTCCATTTTGATAATGGCTTCGACCTTTTCAGGGTTCGCTCTGAAGCCATCTTTAGAAACGATGACTCCTAAGAACTTCCCTTCTTCCATCCCAAAGGAACACTTGCTCGGATTGAGCTTCATGTTTATCTTTCTGAGTGTGTTGAAAGTTTCTTCGATGTCTTTCAACATCGCTTCTGGCTCAGGGCTTTTGACGACCAAGTCATCCATGTAGACTTCCAAGTTCCTCCCAATTTGGGCATGAAACTCTTTGTCCATCAGGCGTTGGTATGTGGACCCTGCATTCTTAAGTCCGAATGGCATCATTTGATAACAAAATGTGTCATCGGGCGTCCGAAATGCGGTTTTGTCCTGGTCGTCTATGGCCATGTGGATTTGATGGTACCCCTTATACGCATCAAGGAAGCATTTAAGGCGAAACGGTGCTAACGAATCTACCTTAAGATCAATTTCGGGTAACGGATAACAATCTTTGGGGCATGCTTTGTTTAAGTCTTTGAAATCTATGCACATGCGCCATTGTTTGTTAGACTTCGGTACCATAACGGGATTTGCAACCCATGTTTGATATCTGCTAACGCGTACGATGCCCGCGTCAAGGAGTTCCTTGACTTGGGTTCTACACACGTTAGCTTGTTCCGCCCCCATTACTCTGCGCTTTTGAATGACTGGCGTAAAAGCTGGGTCACACTTGAGCTTATGCTCTGCCTTACTTCGAGGTACACCAGTCATGTCAGCTGGTGTCCACGCGAAGATGTCAGCGTTTTTCTGTAGTAAGCGTTTGAATAAGGTGCGCGTAGGATCAGTGATTGTTGGGCCAATGGTAACAGCCTGGTCAGGGTATTTGCCATTGAGGGCCCATTTTTCTGGTACGGTGATGATTGGTTTAGCCATCTTTGGTTTGGGTTTAGATGAGACAGATGCGATGCATACCTGGGGAATACCGATGATTATCGCTACACCCTCAGCTGTTGGCCATCCCATCATGCCGTGGACTGAAGATACCACGGCATTGAATCTTGCCATCCCGTCTCTCCCGAAGAGAATGTCGTATGTGTGGTGTGGCTTCCTCATCACGACGAAGTCCACGTCTTCTGTGCGGGAGTGTTTCCCGTCCGTGAGAATGACGGGGAAAGATAGGATACCCAGGGGGTGTTCGTGCTGCCGTCGAACCCTTCCATCGAGGCGTAGACCGTTTCCAAACGTTCCTTGTCTTCGTCGTCTAGCTTGTCGAAGAACTGCCTGTACATAACCGTTGACGAGGCGCCGTTGTCAGCAAGAGTGCGGGAAGTGATGTAGTGCCCCAGCTGGCTTTTGATGACGATTGGGCCTTCTTTGCTGGGTCCTCCTGGCACTCGCGGGAAGCGCACCTCAGCTTCCTTCCACGCGCATGGTTCTGTCGTTCGTCTTTTTCTTCCTCTGATGTTACTATGAACCATGTGGATGCTGATGTAAACGGGTTTTCGTCCGTTGCCTTTGTATCGGTTATCATTCCTCCCTCCATTCTTGATTGATGCCACAAGGTGTGTAAGTCTTCCATCCTTGACGAATGTTTCAACAATATCTTTCAAGGATGTACACTCCTCAGTGTTGTGACCCTTTGTCCCGTGGAAGTCACAGGATTTGCTCTGATCCGCATTAGGTCGCTGCCGGATCATTGGAGCTTTTGGCCATGGGAGTTTTTCGGTGGCAAATATCTCCGTGACGCTTTTGGTGAGTGGCGTCCACCGGTGTTTTCGGCTTGATGGGTGCGTGTTATCCCTTCCGCCTACTAGAGGGCGAGAGCTGGATGAGGTGTCAAAGTTTACCCTTGACTGCCAAATACCTAGTTTCCTCTTTTTGTTTTGCCGGGCGGTCCGAACGTTGTTTTCTCTAGTCCTCTGCGTGTAGAGGTGTGTATTCTGGGGAAGATCCCTACCCAGTTGCTTCTCCGTTTCGGCAAAGCTCTTGGCCGCCGTCATGATTGCATCCCATCTGGATGGCATGCCGTCCTTACCTGTCAACGTGCGGATAAGCTCTGGGTATTCGGCGCCCTGGATGAAAGCGGCGCGAACAAGATCTTCGCTTATTGTGCCCAGACTCAGCTTTTTCGAGTTGAAGCGAGTGATGAAGTCTAGTAAGGATTCATCCTCCTCTCTAACGCAGTTGAGGATCATCCACTGCTCTTCAGTATATTTCCTCTGTTGACTGAAGTGTTGGCTGAACTTGTGTTGAAAGTCCGCCCAATCATAGATGTGATGGACCGGTAAACGATCAAACCATGCCCTGGCCGCTCCAACCAGCGTCATATGGAACATATAACACCACGTGGGTTCCGTCCAGTTGCTGACGGTTGCCCCCGCTATGAATCTGTTCAAGTGATCGTCTGGGTCGGATATACCATCATAAGTGCCGATGTTGGACATCTGTTTGGCACTCTTCGGGGCGATTGCTTCCGCAATGTCCCTTGCAAATTTGGACGTTCCCGCATTTGCAATAGTTGGTCTAAAGGTTTTGGAGAAGTCACGTGGGTTTCCCCCCGCGTTCCTTTGTTTAAAGGTTTCTCCAAAATTCCTTCTTGGTTGGAAGTCCGTTTCCTTGCGCTTCCCTTTCGCCCTATGGCGAGGGTTTGCGTCACTGTCGGACTCATCCCAATCATCGTCCAAGTACTCGCACTCATTGCTCATGTTGAGCTGTTGTCGAGTGCTTCCGAATTCGTCAGCCTGCTGGAGTGAACGTAAGCGTTCATCCAACTCAGCTTGGAATTCCTTCTGACGTGCTTCCGCCCACGCTTTAACTTGATCAAGTGTTTGGCGGGGGAGCCTCGTCTGTTGACTTTCCACCTGGGTATCAATGAATCCCAGGGGATGATTATTTACTGCACTTGCCCCGGCTTGGGTAACCGGGGTAGTGTTCGTAAAATTTTTGTACTCGCCGGTGTTCCCCCCAGTAGCTGGGGTTGTGGTTACCGGGGTTTCTTGGTCACTCGCTAGCCTTGGCACCGGAGTAACCTTAACCATCTTTCCAGAGGTTTAGAAAAAACTGAGAAAATTAGTTCTAGCTTTTGTCCCACGGATGGCGCCAATGAAGAAACACTAAGTGACCCCAGGCAGATTACGGATAATCTGGGGGTTAAATAGATGTTTCCTACGAGGGTTAGTTCGCGCAAAGATGGTTATTCTTCAGATGACCTACAAAACAGACACCGTGAGCTCGTCACTGAGAAGGGGGGGTTCCTGCTTGTGACCACCCTCCGGCGTGAGAATCAGACTAGATTGCTCTGAATATAAGTGTATATTAAGAGAAATAGCTAGTGAAGATAAGATATAAGATAATGATACCGTTCCAAGGTGTTGGAGTATTTATAGCCGAATGTAGGTTTCCAAGCAGGTACAGCCAGCTGTATAATATTCCTTTTCTACCAACTGTGGGCTACGCACGTGCCATGCTGGTAGTTGGTGGGTAGGCAGCGGCTGATAGTGACATGGCCGGCTGTGTACTATTCCTTTTCCGCCGGCTGTGTACTATTCCTTTTCCACCAACTGCAGGCTATGTACGTGCCACGACAAGGGTTGGTAAGTAGGCAGCGGCTGATAGTGACATTTTGTACTAGAGCGTGCTCCTCGTACTGTTGTCGGTGAGCTGTCACCCTGTGATTGGTTCATGGGCTGCTTTGGTCAGGTCTTGTCTATTTTGTCCATACCTTGGCAGGTATAGTACAAAAGATCTTCCAGAAACGTACGGACTGGCTCATTTGGGCGGGAGTATTCCCGCCTTGCTCATTCCTTCAGGTGACACTGAATTATTGAGTTAGTGCCTTGTGCGTGTAGCCTTGCTATTAGTGCGGGTAGCCTTCCTTGATGGCTTGTATCCGCAACTGCGGGAACAGGCGGGGTACTTCACCATTGGGAGGCTTTTCCTGCGGGAACAGCTGGCGTACTGCGCGTAAGGTCTTCTCTGAGCATGGTTGGTCCTGCGGAACCAGTTGGTCGTTGCGCAGACGTCCCTCTTCAAGGTGAGTCTTGCGGGTCCAACTGGGCTCTGCTGGGACCTACCTCTTCACTTGCTAAGTAATTGAAGATATCTAGCCTCGTTTTGTTTTATATTTGATACCTTGATAGAGAAAACTTCTTAAAGCATTCACGTCTCATTCTTTTTATGTTTTCATATATATAAAAATACTTGGTAGAAAATCACTACTAACACGAATTGAATAATAAAATGCTAAATAATAAAATAATTTTTAATTTTCAAGTTGTAGACTATATATTATAAATTGGTGAAAGATGAAGTAAAAGAAGCCGAAAAAGTTGATCGTGCCCACAAAATTGTGACATGTGAAAATGCATAATAATTAAATTTGTTCTTAAAAATTAAAATTTATTACTTTCTAAATAGAATATATCATGTAAAAACAGAAGTCAATTTGGTTAAAAAGTAATTGGTTTTTTCAAATTTTAATAAGTCTATAAGTTTTTGAGTAATTAAAAAAATTGGGTTTAAAAAGTGTTTGAGTATTATAAAAATAGTTAAATTATAGGCGTTCGAATATTCTATATATAACATTGAAAATTTTTAAAAAATTTTGTGTCCCCGAAAAAAAATGTCCCCGGCCAGACGCCCCCATGCTCAGAGTCATTTACATGTCATCCTTGCTGAAAAAACAAAAAATTATTAATTTACTGCAAGTAGCTGAAGAAAGAACTAATGCATGTACCACGCTAAAGATTAATTAATTAATAACAATAATCTAAATTGCAGACTATTTAAAAATAGAGCAAACACTCAGAACAATTATACACAATCGTAATTCGTAACAAGAGTTAAACAAAACACAGTAGCATGCATGATAAACCACTCATCAATATTATTATATAATATAATTAAAAAATTTGGTGTCGAAAAGACCCGATTGGACCATTTTGCGACACTCTATCGGCATACACACATATATATTGTTTTGTTTTTGTTTCGGCCGGAATGAACATAATAAAAACTTACCGAATGTGAATTTCGTTTTTGTTCTTTTTTTATTATTTTGTTTTAGTTACAGTACGATGCCGAACGCGACGGAAACCGACCGAATTTGTGTAGACTCATCGCGTTTTGTTTTAGTTCCAGTACCGTAACGAAAACCGACCGAATGTTGATTTTTGTTTTTCTAGTTCCAGTACTGTAACTAACATGACGAAAACCGACTGAATTCGCTAGACTTAACCACCTCAACGCCCGGGATTGATAAAGGTCGGGTTTTACAAATGATCGAATTTTACCGACTGAAGCCACGCCATTGGTCCACCCCTATTTTTATAATTTTTTATTTTCTTTTTGTCTTAGTTCCGATACAATAACGCACTTAACTGAAACCAACCGAATTCGCGTCTACTTACCGAATCAACACTTGAGTTTTACCCACCACTTGTGTTTTACCGACCTGCCCGGCGCAACACGCCGGGAAAAACACTAGTTAACAACAACAACAACAACAATAATAAGAAGAAGAAACGAATCAAAAGAAGTAGGTTCATAAATAAGCCCGTTAAACCATCGATAGTTCTTATAATAATAATAATAATAATAATAATAATAATAATAATAATAATAATAATAATAATAAGAAACAGGTTTTAGAAATTGAATTCATTGTGAAAACAAGTAAATCAAACCTAAAGATGATGTTAAACAAGCACGTTAATCTCCAACTCTCTTGTTGTCTTGATCTCAAGTGTTAACCTTCGCACTTTGTTGAATATGGTGAATTCCCTATTTATTCTATTCTTATAGCATTCTCATCCAACCCCTCATATTATGTGAGGGGTGTTTTTATAATTTAGAGAGTGATTTAGGGTGTTGTGAGTGAAGAGTTTTTATATTTTAGAAAAAGTAGTGATTTTTCTGTATATTTGAAAAGTTACTGTTCATCCCCTATAATTTTTTAATATATGTTGAAAGTAGTTGTGAGTGAAGGAAAGAGAAAAAGTAATGATAAAAGGTATAAAAAGTATTATTTAATTAAAATAAAGAGAGAAAATAAAGTGAGTTTTAATGTAATTTTTGGTTTATAGATAAGGGGTGGGATGAGAATGCTCTTAGCAAACCTACTCCTTGAAGGTTGGTTGTGGCATGTTATTATTATGACTTCACGTAGACAGCTATCTACAACAAACAATCATGCATTTGTTATTAGTGTACGTTTAAATATTCTCTATCATTTAAAATTATTATCATTTAAATATTGTATGTTGTAAAATCTTGTTTTATGAATAACAATAAAATATTTGAGACATGTATTTCAAATAACATTATTAGACAAATAAGTAACAGATAAAACGACTCATTAAGATATGGGATGTTAAAATAAGTGTCCGGTTCTATGTAATATCATTTAAAAGATATAGAAGAAATACTAAATAAAAAGAATTCTAATCTTAAATATATATATATATATATATATATATATATAAGAGATGGTTCAGATGATAAATAAGATTACTGTAAGAAATGTGAGTAATGAATATGAACCACTTGTTTTATTTTAGGTTTTAAATGCTTAAAAATAAATAAGGAAAATACTAATGCATGTTCTCTCTTCAATTAATATAACTAACAAATATAATAGTTATTTATTTAATTAATATAACTAATCAAATTATTATAATTGGAAAATATTAAGAATTCATTTATTTTTATAACTTATTTTTTCTCTGTTGAATTTTTATCCTATACAGGTACAATTTGTTCACACATTAAAATTTCTTTCTATTCAAAATCAATTTCTTCCAACTCAATATATTTATATCCATCAACACGTAGTTACATTGTGATGAATATTAAAAAAAAAACTATCTTACACGTGTTTGCATTAAAATATCAACAAAACAATACACAACCTATACAAAAACATATAACCTACACACGAAAAACCTATAACCGACACACAAAATTCAGCATCAATAAACTATACACGCACACGAAAACATATAACCTACACACGAAAAACATATAACCTACACTCGAAAATTTTATCCTACACAAATACAATTTATTCATACATTAAATTTTTTTTCTATCCAAAACCAATTTTTTCCAACTTAATACATCAATATCTATCAACACGTAGGTACAATGTGATGAATAATACTAAAAAACCATTTTACATATGTTAGCATTAAATGTCAATAAAAAATATACTACCTACACAAAAACATATAACATGCACTTTTCTAAGAATAAGAAAACATATTACCTACACACGAAAAACATATAACCTACACACATATAGGATATGTGTATCAATAATTAGAGAGTGATTTATTATGGTTATATTAGTTGTATTAATTGAAGAGAAAGAATGCATTTATTGTTGCATTTACATTTTTTTCATTATTTTTAAACATTTAAAACCTAAAATAAAACTAGTGGTCCATATTCATTTCTCGCATTTCTCTCCTAAACTTAAACATATACATATATATATATATATAGGATTTGGTTTTTTTCAGAAATAATTTTAGAGCGAGAAGTGCGAGAAGTGATCAGAACCAATCATAATTTTTCTTATTAATTTAATTATAATTATAAGGGCATGTTAATCAAGTGAACAATTTTCTTTTTGTGGTAACTATTAATTACTATTAGTAAGTTACAAAAAAAAAATATTGTAACTTAAATGTTATTTGAATATTAACATGTATTAACTTTATTTTGTTTGTTAGATGACGCATATATCTTACATGAATTTTTAATAACTACTACAAAATTATCGAAATTATCATGTATATTAACTCATACGTACGCCATACACTTTATGAATGTATGTATTTACATAATTACAAAGGCATGTACATATGTAGGCACGCAGGTACCTACGCACGTAGGGACGTACGTAGGCATGTAGGTATATCCGCACATAGGGACGTAGGTAGGTACGCACCTACGTATGTATGTGTGTATGTGCGTACGTGGGAGCGTACACACGTAAGGACGTAGGTACGTGTACGTACGTACCTACACTTCATATGGATACAAGAGGTTTTTACCAGTTTCTTCACTGTATACCTGCAAATAATAAGATATTCATCATCCATAAGATTAGATAAAGCATTTGTAAGCCTTCAAAATGATAGTAAACCAAAAATATTAAAGGATTTTCAAAAGAAAAAATTAGTTGTGGCTTTAATGGGAAGATTTAATTAACTAGTTAAGTAATTATGAGTTACATATTTGTTTTTAATAATGGTACATAAAAATTACTAGCATGCTCTTTTTGGTATTAAAGTTCATTAAAATGGTGAAAATAAATTACAAGAGTGTCATTTTAAGTAATGACCATTGATCAAACAAATCAATGGATGAGATTCACTTCTCGCACTTCTCGTTGTAATATCATTTCTCGTAAGATCCATCTCCTATATATATATATATATATATATATATATATATATATATATATATATATATATATATATATATATAAACGAGGCCTTTAAAAGCTCCCTGGTTGCTCTCCACCTCTTCTAAAGCCATCATATTGCTTTATTTGTAAATGAAGGCTTCTCATGCATTTGACCCGAATTAACGGGTATGATTCTCACCAAACCAAGATAGCCCTTAAATGAGTTATAACATCTTATTCAATTAAAAACTAATCTAATCAAATATTTGATATGAAAGCTAGTCTAACTATACTAGGAAGACTTATTATCCACATGACACTCAACTGGACGCTCCACATAAGATGCCAAGTGTACAAGTTTTCATTTTAACAAATTTCACTTCATTATCTATTTCGATTTAAATAAAATTGTTAAAATGAAAATATGTTGTTGATTGAAATCGAACTCACTACCTTGTTTTTAAAATGTTTATGGTTTATCAACTCAAATAAAATGATTTTATGCTAACCTTCTCTATTCCTTAATAGGTATAGATTTACATCCAACCATTTTGATTTCTTTTAAAATACAAATTGTTTTACTAATATATGTATTTTAGGAAATATGCAATTATATATTCATTAATATTCATTAAGTAATACCTTAAAATTACGGGGTTGTTTTACAGTATTCGTTTCTAATATTTTAATATTTTTTAGGATTTTAACTTTATTTATTGTAAGGAAGTTAATAATATACTTAGGATTTGATGATGAAAGGGTTTCACAAATAAATGAGATGTTATAACTCGGTTTATAAGGTATCTGGTTTTGGTGAGACCCATGACCGCTTTTTTTACCATAAAATTGTTTCTTAATTATAAATGATATCTTTTTAAAAAAACGAATATTAATTTTTAGTATATCCCTATTTTATAGGATTTTCATATCAAATACTTGATGAGATTAGTTTTTAATATAATGAGATGCTATAACTCACTTAAGGGCTATCTAGGTTTGGTGAGACCCATACCCGTAAATTTAGGTCAAATGCATGAGAATTCTTCATTTACAAATAAAACAATCTGGTTGCTTGAGAGAATTTAAGGAGGTTTCATTTATATATATATATATATATGTTTAAGATTATAATGTTCATTATGTAATTCATATATCATATATGTATATTTGACATTTTCTATATTTTTCACTCATGTGTTACAAAGGGCACTAACCTAATAATAATAATAATAAAACTTATGCACAATAAGTTAAGTAGGGTATAAGGAAGACAGGAAATTTGGTAAGAAGATAGACATGCAAATGTCTCTAATAAGGATACGTTTTTCCTTCACTCCATTTTATCTTCTTCTTTTTCCAATTTGGCGTATTTCTTAATTCATTTTGAACGAAGGTCACTAATGAAGTCAAACACTGCTCGGAAACTACATTAATCAAACATAAGCAAAATAAACCAAACGAAAACAAGTGAACAACATTTATCTATTCACTTTACTAAATAACTTTACGTTTCGAGCTTAAGACCATAAGATTTACTAAATATAATAACATGGTCATGGTCCTTTTACTGTCTTGGGCATGTCTCCTCCTCCCACTGCCGCTGCCGCTCCTGATATTGCACCTCCCACTCATCCAATTCCTTCTTCAGCCACGCAACCTCTAGTCTCCGCTGCTCACGCCGCTCGTGGGCCGCATCCAACTGCTGCACGTGCCATTCGTGTAACTTCTGCAGAAACTTCCTACTCTCCTCCCGCCTCCGCCGGCCCACCTGAATCGATTGTAGCTTGTCATGATAAGCTCGAGTCCCTAGCTGCAACCGCTCCAGCCGGTACTCTTCCCACTCCCGAACCGCCTCTTCAATCTGGTTAAGATCCCGCAAGGCCTTCTACCAGTATTGTTCATGATCCCTTTTTGCAGTACTATAATTATATGGATACCATTACACATAGCATAAACTTTCTTGGCTTTAGAGTTTTTGTCTAACAACTAACACTAGGGGTGCCAATGAGCCAAGCCGCTCGAGATAGGCTTGTGGCAAGCTCGAATTGAGTCAATCATATATATAAACAAGTGGGCCTAAAAATAAGCTTGGTTTATAAACGAGTTTGAGGCTCGAGCCAGCTTACGAGCATAAACAAGCCATAATTATTTTTATTTAATATATTAAGTATAAAACTATGATTATGAAAAAAAAGGTAGATAATATATGCTTTTTTATATAAAATACATGATTAAAATATATGAAAAATAGTATAAATATAGATTAGGTTTTCCATGGGGATTCTTCCCGCGGAAGTCCTAATGTCACTTGCAGAAATTCCCGACTTTCCTGCTTGATCTTTGGGTATGATGCGGGTAGGTCTGTAACCTCCTCGCAAGTCAGGAGCGTTGAGTCCCACTTGTGTGGATTCTCCATGAGGTTTTGGTAGTTTTGAACATAGTGATCAATTATGTTAAAACCACCAATTCCATCTTGGAGCTTCAAACAATGTAGTTCTCGACGTTCCCGCTATGCGGGGATGTTATTCCCGTTTCCGCAAGCGTGGCCCAGAAGATCCTTCCTGGTTTGAATTCCCTGCGGAGTGCTAAGTATGTGAAGGGTTTTGCCTTGACACTGTACCCGCACTCGTCTTACGGTTACTTCCAATGTATTCCTGGCGTCAATTCCCTGCGGGTGCTAAGTATGTGAAGGGTTTTGCCTTGACACAGTACCCGCACCTGTCTTACAGTTACTTGGTTGCCAAGGTAAGGGGTATTTTCCCGCTTACTTTTGAATCTTTTTTTTTTTTTTTTTTTTGAAATTTTTGAAATTCGAAGAGTTGGTGAAAGGATAAAAACAGTCCAAACTGCTGAAACGTCGTGCGACGGTTTCTTCTGACTGTGTCAGGACGTGCAGGAAGTTATGGTGACGTGACAGTACCTGGTCATTCCAGATGCTTTTTCAGGCGCGTGGGCGCGATTTTTCGGGCGCGTGGCCGCGAAATTAATGGTACGCGTCCTTTCAACAGCTGTTGCCAGCTTGCTTTTTGCCACGTGTCATAGTTTCATTGCACCTTCGATTTCTCTCTCTTCCGCATTAAATTCATCGCATTAATTGCGATTAGTATATAAAGGGGGAGAGGGTTCTTTGTAATCCACACTTTCACTTTTCTCTTCATCTTCAAAACAATTTCCGGCGAATACTCATCTTTTCAGTCGAGCATTCTCTTGAAATCGTTTTCTTCTTTCATATCTGCAAGATGTCGTCTCACGATCTTGAGGCTACAGCCCAGGAGGCTGGGGTGTACGGCGATGACAAGAGTACTGCTGGCGAGTGCCAGTGTGCTCTGCCTGTCGATCTATATCAGTACATCGTCAGGAAGTTCATGCTCGAGTCTATCGAGCCTGAATTTCCTGAACCCCATCAGACGGTGTATGATGCCCCCAGAGGCAAGATCGGGGTATATGCTGCATTCTTTGTCTATGGGGATATTAGGTTCCCATTGACAAAGTTTGTGTACCGTGTCCTAGAGAGGCACGGTGTACACCTGACCGAGGTGCACCCGATGGCGATCGCGAAGATTCGCCACTTCGAGTGGGTGTGCCGGATTCTGGGCATTGAGCCCTTCGTCGACCGCCTGATGACCTTCTACTCTTGGAGGTGCATCCAGGGGTGGTATACTCTGATAACCCGTATAAAGGGTTTGAAGATTTGCGCAACCGAGCGCAGTCTTCGCTCGTGGAAGCGGGAGTTCTTTTTCATCTCCGCTCGCGCCATCCCCCTTGCCATGAAATTTAAGAATGGGCAAACTCTCCCCAGCCTTCACGCCTCCAACTACCAGGAGGCGGAATGGTTTTCAAAGATTTCTCGAGTCCAATCTCCGGTTTACCGGTTTGCGGAGTCCGGGATGGTGATGCTCGGGATGAGCCGGGTGTGGAAGGATGCGGATGCGCAAAAGATCCCGATCGTCCTCGAATACGGTTTGAACTCTGTTCCTTACGGTATGCTCTGTTTACTTTGTTTATATAGGTTTGTCTTCTAACTGCTTTTCTTTTATTTCAGAGGGGAACGACTTGCAGTCGCTCCTGTACCCGCGGGAGGCTGACAGTCCCGCTCGGATGGGTACTCGTGCTCTAGATGAGAACGAGTTGCCCATCCTAGAACAAACGGCGGATCGGTTCGTGGAGGTCGACCCGCTAGGCCACGAGATCCTGAGCGCCAGGCGGCCAGGTAAGGCGTTATTCAACCCTCGACCCCTCAATGCTGAAACCTCTGCTGGAATTCCTCTAATCTTATGTTCTGATGAGGAATCCGCAGATGGTCCTCCGTTGGTGCGGAAGAAGAAGGCTGCCGGCGGGAAGGGGAAGGAGAAGGTGGCCTCCACTGCCGATCCGGTGCCTCGGTCTGACTCAGAGGCCGAGAGCGAGGAGGTGGCGGGGAACCCCGGTGGTGATAAGACCACCGCTCCGAAGGCTGCGCCCACTGTCACCTCCGGAGAGCCCAGGATGACAACGGTGAGCTGCGTGAAGAGGCCGGCTCCATCGGGTTCATCCCCGCCTGTCCGCACTTTTAGGCTCAAGAAAACCCGTAAGTACAAACTTTATTTTTAACTTCATAGCTTTCCATCATTAATACTTATCCTCTTTGTGCAGGCGTGGATGTTGACGCATTCCAGGGTGGAGCTGGGAGGAGTACCTCCCCGCCCATGACGGTAGGTTTGGTCAGCCTACCTGAGGCGACAACCCAGGCGGCTGCGCCTACGCCTGCTTCCGCTGGTTCAGTTGCTCACTCCATTGAGCCAACTGTTCCAGCTGTGATGACATCACCGCCGGCTGTCAGTGCCATATTTACCGCATCTTTCACTGAGCCGGCGGTTACTTCTGCTGCGGACTCCGCAGCGGCGACCGCGGCGGCCTTCACCATGCCTCCTCCGTCATCGGCAACGACGGCCGATCAATCAGGTATGCATGGGGCTTCTCGCCAACCTCTGCCTCCTTCCCATCTACCTGACCTCTTGGACGGATTTCCCTTGGGTTCAGGTGATGGGTTTGGCGGCTATCGGCCTGTTATTGACCCTACAGGTGCGTAGGGTTCTTTTGGCCTATTTTTTTTTTTATATATCATCTTTTCCTAACTGCTTTTTGTTTTTTGCAGTGTCGGATTCCAATGAAGTGTATGTTCCTCGATGGAACATCCGCCGAGGAACAACCCTTCGCACACCTGTGGAGTGCGTGGAGTGGGCTCGTCACGCAGCTCCCAGTGGTGCGTTGGGGGAAGCCATGGCTAGCTACCAGGAGGGTAGGCTAACCAATGAGCTTCGGGTTCTCCTGGCCCGGATGCAGCCGCGCGTCGAGCTGCTTTGTCGTGAAAACGACAAGTTAAAAGCAACTCGCATTCAAGAAGTAGCTCAGGCGCGGGCTGTCCGGGAGGAGAATAGGAGGCTCTCCGCCGTGGCTGCGGAGAAGGAGAAGGCGTTCAAGGCCCTTGAAGTTGAGGTTCAGGCCCGTCTCGAGGCCCGTTCCAAGGCTGCCCAAGCTGTTAACGAACAGCTTCGGCTGGCTAAGGAAACTGCTAGGAACGCAACTGAAAGGGCCACCAAGGCTGAAGCTGTTGCTGAGCCTCTACGCCTCGAGAATGAGGAACTTAAAGCTAAATTAGAGGCGCTCCAACAGGCTCATGATGCCTTGGCGATGGAGGACGCGAAGAAGCTCCAAGAGATCCTGGACCAGAGGGGCGTGCTTGACCACACTGAGCGGAAGCTAAAGGGCGTCGAAGAGGCTGCTGCAAAGGAAGTGTTGCTTGCCAACCTCAATAAAAGTGAAGCCGAACGCGCCTGTACCCAAGCTCAAGCCGCCCTCCAAGAAGCTCTGGTTGCCAAGGAATGGCTTCTTCGAGAAGCGTTGTCTCAGGTAAGCTTTTCATGTCTTTACGCTTTTCTTTGTAAATAGAAAAGGTTTTGATACTTGTATTTTTTTTTTCTTTTTGTAGGTTGTGCATCGGGTCTTCACGGAGACGTCTTATGACGATGCTATGAGCACAGCCCTCAACGCTTCTCATGAGGATGGGGAAAAGGCCGGCTTCCTGCTTGGTCTAGGGTTTGTTGAGAAAGGCATCCCGCCTTCCAACTTCCCTTTGTATGATGTGGATACTGAAGCTGTTTATGACCAAGCAGTGAATCAGTATGCCGCCTTCCCGCATCCGGTGGTGGAGAAGGTAAACGAAGTCGCTGCTGCTGATGATGGGCTAGCTATTCTTAAAGCTTTCCTTGAACCGCCACGCTCTACTGATGGTGCGGGTCCAAGTGGAAGTGGTCCTGAAGCATGATCCTGAAGATCCCTTTCCACCATTAGCGTAGATTTTTTTGTATAGCTTCTTTTGTATGCGGGTATGCACCCAGCAATCTTTGTAATATTTGAATTTGATGGAATAAAGATTGTGTTAATTCCTTGCCTTGTTTATTTTACTCATGTTTTGATCTAACTTAGCAATTTCTTTAGTACTTAGATAAGTTAACTTTTTAACGTGGCAAATTATAAGTTTGTTTCGCTTCCTCTTTCATGATTGTGCGGGTATGACCGTCACTTACACTTAGTAGGATGGCTTAACTTTACTTATACCTGACCTGCGTGGAAGTTTTCCTCATCTTTTCCTTTGAAATTTTCTAAGTGTTCAGAATAAGTTAACCCTTGGACGTGGTAGATAATATGTTGAAGTTTTGCCTCCTTGTTCGTGATTGTGCGGGTAAGACCGTCACTTGCACTTACAAGGATGGCTAAACTTTACTTACATCTAACCTGCGTGGAGGTTTTCCTTAAAACTTGAAATTTTTACCGTTGTTTATGCGGGTTTTGCCGCCTTCCACACGTAACGACTTACTTCTTCCCCTATTTATGCGATAAATACCGGCACATCAGTGTGGGAAGTTCATAAGTATAAAGGTAAGGCTATCAACACATTGTGAAAGGAGAATCATTTCCATTAGAAGTGGCTCTAGGCCTTTACAATTTTGGAATTGATCTACATATAACATTTGCGTAATTGAGCTCCATTCCATGTTCTTGGGATGGGAGTGCCATCGAGCCTTTCGAGCCGGTATGCGCCCTTTCCCAGAACTTCTTTGATAATGTATGGCCCTTCCCAGACCGGGGCCAGCTTTCCTGGGCGTTCTTGGTTCGAAGCCTCGTTGTTACGCAGTATGTAGTCTCCTACATTGAAGTTGCAGAGTTTTACCCGCGTGTTGTAGTACTTTTGCATTTGTCGCTTGTAGTTCTCTTCACGCACTGCGGCTAAGTCTCTGCGTTCCTCGGTTAGCATAAGGTCTAACCGTCTTTCCGCATCATTGTCTTCTGGCTGAATCAAGACCCTTGGTGAGGGTAAACCAATTTCGACCGGGACCATGGCTTCAGTGCCATAAGTGAGACTGAACGGGGTTTCTCTCGTACTGGCCTTCTTCAGCGTTCTGTTTGCCCAAAGGACGTGCGGAAGCTCGTCCACCCAGCCAGATCTGTGTTCCAAGAGTCTTTTCTTTATGCCTTCGACGATGCTCTTATTTGCTCTTTCCACCTCACTATTACCTTGCGGGTGTGCCACTGAGGTAAAGGTGTGGGTGATTTGAAGTTCTTTCAGCCACTGTTGTAGCTTCTTGTCAGCAAAGTTGGTGCCGTTATCGCTCACCAAATTCTGTGGAAGTCCAAAACGACAAATAATAAATTCCCAAATAAATTTTTTGATATGTTTCGCGGTTGTTTGGGCTAGGGGTTTTGCTTCTATCCACTTGGTGAAGTAGTCGATGGCTACCACTAGGAACTGAACATTTCCTGCTACTGTAGGAAATGGGCCTGTCACATCGATGGCCCACTTCTGAAATGGCCATGAAGATGTGACTGGAACAAGTTCATTCTTCGGGCGGTGCGTGTTGGGTGCGTAGAGCTGACAAGACCTGCATTTTCTAATGTATGCCAGCGCATCCGTATGCATCCCCGGCCAAAAGTATCCCGCGTTGTTTAGCTTAGCTACAACAGCGCGTGGACCTGCGTGTACTCCACAGATGCCTTCGTGTACTTCCCTTAGGAGGTAGTCAGCATCTTGGTTGTCCACGCATCTTAAGAGTGGGCCAAGAAAGTTACGTCTGTAAAGGATGTCATCGATGAGTTGATAATTCAATGCTTTACAGCGTAGTTTTCTTGCCTGTGTTTTTGACTCTGGTAGTGTACCTGCCGCGAGGTATTTTATTATTGGTGTCATCCACGTTTCTGTGCCGGTTTGGATGACACAAATTTCCTTGTGCGGGACCGAAGGTGCCTCGAGGAGTTCAATGCGGATGTCCTTTCCCAAGTGGGTGAAGGCTAATGATGCAAGCTTGCTTAACGCATCCGCAGATTTGTTTTCACTACGCTTGACGTGTATGACTTTGCAGTCGTTGAAATCGCGCATAAGGGTTTTTGCTTGTGCGAGGTACAGGGCCATTGTGTCGTTCACGGCCGTGTACGTCCCGTTGATTTGATTGGCTACTAACATGGAATCCACGTGGGCTTCCAAGTGTTTCACTCCCATCTTACGCGCAATTCTCAGCCCAGCCAAGAATGCCTCATACTCGGCTTCGTTATTCGTACTTGGAAAATCCAGTCGAATAGCGTAAGTGTATTCTTGGCCTGCTGGGTTGGTTAGTTTCAGCCCTGCGCCTGAACCCTCGTTACTGGCTGCTCCATCAGTGTTGAGTCGCCAGACATCATTGATGTCTTGTGCTGGAGAGGGTTGAGCCTCTTCCTGGCACTCTTTTTCCCGCGATGCAGGCACTTCCGCAATAAAGTCGGCCAAAACCTGGCCTTTTAAGGCTGGTCTTGGCTTATACTTTATCGCGTACTCCCCCAACTCAATTGCCCATTTGGCTAGGCGTCCCGATAACTCGGGTTTGCCTAGAACGTTTGCAAGTTTGAAGTTGGAGAGAATGGTGATTGGGTGACCCTGGAAATATCGTCTTAACCTGCGTGAAGCGTGTATAAGTGCTAAGACTAATTTTTCGAGGGTAGAGTACCGGGTTTCTACGTCTGTTAGGATACGGCTGACATAATAGATTGGCATCTGGATGCCTTTTCGCTCTACTAACAGGACTGCCCCGGTTGCTCTATCTGTTGCGGAAAGGTATAGGATTAACTCCTCTCCCGCTTTTGGTGCTGTGAGCGTTGGAGTTCGATCAAGCGTGACCGAATCTCCTGAAAAGCTGCTTCCGCTTCTGGTGTCCAGCGGAAGTGCGTTTTCTTTAAACAGTTTCTCAACGTTGACACGAAAGGAAACGACTTATCCGCGTGGTTTGCCAAAAAGCGATTAAGTGCCACTAGTCGTCCATTAAGTGTCTGAGCCTGTTTGATGGTAGTAGGTGATTCCATTTTGATAATGGCTTCGACCTTTTCAGGGTTCGCTCTGAAGCCATCTTTAGTGACGATGACCCCCAAGAACTTCCCTTCTTCCATTCCAAAGGCACACTTGCCCGGGTTGAGTTTCATGTTTATCTTCCTAAGCGTGTTGAAAGTTTCTTCGATGTCTTTCAACATCGCTTCTGCGTCAAGGCTTTTGATGACCAAGTCATCCATGTAGACTTCCAAGTTCCTCCCAATTTGGGCATGAAACTGGTTGTCCATCAGGCGTTGGTATGTGGACCCGGCATTCTTAAGTCCGAATGGCATCATTTGGTAACAAAATGTGCCATCGGGCGTCCGAAAAGCGGTTTTGTCCTGATCATCAACGGCCATGTGGATTTGATGGTACCCCTTATACGCATCCAGGAAGCATTTAAGGCGAAATGGTGCTAACGAATCCACCTTAAGATCAATTTCGGGTAACGGATAACAATCTTTGGGGCATGCTTTGTTTAAGTCCTTGAAATCTATGCACATGCGCCATTGTTTGTTATTCTTCGGTACCATAACGGGATTTGCAACCCATGTTTGATATCTACTAACTCGTACGATGCCTGCGTCAAGGAGTTCCTTGACTTGGGTTCTACACGCCTTAGTTTGTTCTGGCCCCATTACTCTGCGCTTTTGTACGATTGGCGTAACAGCTGGATCGCATTTGAGCTTATGCTCTGCCTTACTTCGGGGTACACCAGTCATGTCAGCTGGTGTCCACTCGAAGATGTCAGCGTTTTTCTGTAATAAGCGCTTGAGTAAGGTGCGTGTGGGATCAACAACTGTTGGCCCAATGGAAACGGCCTGGTCAGGGTATTTGTCGTTGAAGGCCCATCTTTCCGGTTCAGTGATGGTTGGTTTAGCCATCTTTGGTTTGGGTTTAGATGAGACAGATGCGATGCATACCTGGGGAATGCCGGTGATCATTGCTACACCCTCAGCTGTTGGCCATCCCATCATGCCGTGGACTGAAGATACCACGGCGTTGAATCTTGCCATCCCGTCTCTTCCGAAGAGAATGTCGTATGTGTGGTGTGGCTTCCTCATTACGACAAAATCCACGTCTTCTGTGCGTGAGTGATTCCCGTCCGTAAGAGTGACGGGGAAAGATAGGATACCCAGGGGGTGTTTGTGCTGCCGTCGAACCCTTCCATCAAGGCGTAGATCGTTTCCAGGCGTTCCTTGTCTTCGTCATCTAGCTTGTCAAAGAACTGCCTGTACATCACCGTTGACGAGGCGCCGTTGTCAGCAAGAGTGCGAGAAGTGATGTAGTGCCCCAGCTGGCTTTTGATGACGATAGGGCCTTCTTTGCTGGGTCCTTCTGGCACTCGCGGGAAGCGCACCTCAGCTTCCTTCCACGCGCATGGTTCTGTCGCTCGCCTTTTTCTTCCTCTGATCTTACCATGAACCATGTTGATGCTGATGTCAACGGGCTTTCGTCCGTTGCCTCTGTTCCGGTTATCACTCCTTCCTCCCTTCTTGATTGATGCCACAAGGTGTGCAAGTCTTCCATCCTTGACGAATGTTTCAACAATATCCTTCAAGGATGTACACTCTTCTGTACTATGACCTTTTGTCCCATGGAAGTCACAGGATTTGCTCTGATCCGCATTAGGTCGCTGCCGGATCATTGGAGCTTTTGGCCATGGTAGTTTTTCGGTGGCAAATATCTCCGTGACGCTTTTGGTGAGTGGCATCCACCGGTGTTTTCGGTTTGAAGGGTGTGTGTTATCTCTTCCGCCAACAAGAGGGTGAGAGCTGGATGAGGTGTCAAAGTTTACCCTTGACTGCCAAATACCTAGCTTCCTCTTTTTGTTCTGCCGGGCGATCCGAACATTGTTTTCTCTTGTCCTTTGTGTGTAGAGGTGTGTACTCTGGGGAAGATCCCTTCCCAGTTGCTTCTCCGTCTCGGCAAAGCGCTTGGCCGTCGTCATGATGGCATCCCATGTGGATGGCATGCCGTCCTTACCCGTCAATGTGCGGATAAGCTCTGGGTATTCGGCGTCCTGGATGAAAGCGGCGCGAACAAGATCTTCACTTATGTTGCCCAGACTTAGCTTTTTGGAGTTGAAGCGAGTGATGAAGTCTAGTAAAGATTCATCCTCCTCTCTAACGCAGTTGAGGATCGTCCACTGTTCTTCAGTATATTTCCTTTGTTGGCTGAAGTGTTGGCTGAACTTGTTCTGAAAGTCCGCCCAATCATAGATGTGGTGGACCGGTAAACGATCGAACCACGCCCTGGCCGCTCCAACCAGAGTCATCTGGAACATATAACACCACGTGGGTTCCGTCCAGTTACTGACGGTTGCCCCCGCAATGAATCTGTTCAAGTGGTCTTCTGGGTCGAATAGACCATCATAAGTGCCGATGTTGGACATTTGTTTGGTACTTCTCGGGGCGATTGCTTCCGCAATGTCCCTTGCGAACTTTGACTTTCCTGCATTTGCAGCAGTTGGTCTAAAGGTTTTGGAGAAGTCACGCGGGTTTCTCTCCGCATTCGTTAGTTTAAAGGTTTCTCCAAAATTCCTTGTCGGTTGGAAGTCCGTTTCCTTACGCTTCCCTTTTGCCTTATGGCGAGGGTTTGCGTCGGTATCGGATTCTTCCCGCTCATCGTCTGAGTACTCGCACTCACTGTTCATATTGAGATGTTGGCGAGTACTGCCGAATTCGTCAGCCTGTTGAACTGAACGCAAGCGTTCATCCAACTCAGCTTGGAACTCTTTCTGACGTGCTTCGGCCCACGCCTTAACTTGATCTAGTGTTTGGCGAGGGACCCTCGTCCGTTTCTCCAACTGGGTATCAGTGAACCCCAGTGAAATGTTGTTTACTGCACTTGTCCCGGCTTGGGTAACCGGGGTAGTGTTCGTAAAATTTGTATAACCGCCGGTGTTCCCAGTTGCTGGGGTTGTGGTCACCGGGGTTTCTTGGTCACTTACTGGCCTTGGGACCGGAGTAACGTTAACCATTTCTTCAGAAATTTTGAAAAAACTAAGAATTCGTTCTAGCTTTTATGCACGGATGGCGCCAATGAAGAAACACAAAGCGACCCAGGCAGATTACGGATAATCTGGGGGTTAAGTAATGTTTCCCACGAGGATGAGGTCCAGCAGAGAAGGTTGTTCTTCAGGTGACCTGCAAAACAGACACCGTAAGCTCGTCACTGAGAAGGGGGGGGGTCCATCCTTGTGACCACCCTCCGGCGTGAGAATCAGACTAGATTGCTCTGAATATAAGTGTATATTAAGAGATTGCTAGATAAGATAACGAGATATCCGATGATGTCCTTACCATTCCAAGGAGTTGGAGTATTTATAGCCGAAGGTAGGTTTCCTAGAAGGTACAGCCGGCTGAATAGTATTCCTGTTCTACCAACAGTGGGCTACGCACAAGCCATGCTGGTTGGTGGATAGGCTGCGGCCAACAGTGACAAGGTCGGCTGTATACTGTTCCTTTACTGCCGGCTATGCACTGTTCCACCAACTGTAGGCTGCGCACGTCCCACAGTAAGGGTTAGTGAGTAGGCAGCTGCTAATAGTGACAAACAGTACTAGAGGGTGCACATCCTCGTACTGTTGTCGGTGAGCTGTCACCCTGTGATTGGTTCATGGGCGTCTGGCCAGATCGTCTGTTTTGCCCATACCTTGGTAGGTATAGTACAAAAGATCTTCCAGAAGCATACGGACTGGCTCATTTGGGCGGGAGTATTCCCGCCTTGCTCATTCCTTCAGGTGACTACTGAAGTAGCAAGAGTTAGTGCCTTGTGCGTGTAGCCTTGCTATCAGTGCGGGTAGCCTTCCCTGATGGCTTGTATCCGCAGCTGCGGGGACAGGCGAAGTACTTCACCATTGGGAGGCTTTTCCTGCGGGAACAGCTTGCGTACTGCGCGTAAGGACGTCACGTCTCTGAGCATGGTGGGTCATGCGGATCCAGTTGGTTTCTGCGCAGACGTCTCTCTTCAAGGTGAGTCCTGCGGGTCCAACTGGGCTCTGCTGGGACCTACCTCTTCAACAAGCCATAATTATTTTTATTTAATATATTAAGTATAAAACTATGATTATGAAAAAAAAGGTAGATAATATATGCTTTTTTATATAAAATACATGATTAAAATATATGAAAAATAGTATAAATATAGATTAGGTTATTAATAAATATAAAAGAGTTGAGTCCTAATTGAGCTCGAGCCTGAAAATCTACTCACGAGTCAAGCACAACATGGAAACAAGCTTGAAAAACTACTTATGATATAGGTTGAGGCTTGGCTCGGCTCATTTGGTACTCACAATTAATTTGAATTTCATCTACCAATTACCATAAACAAGGACTATATTAATTCTTAATTCAAAACCTCAAATGTAATTTACCTCATTATGATCCCGTTGCCGATTTGTCAATAGGAGTAGTCTAAATACAAAGTTTCGGGACAAGTTCAGGTATATAAATAGTTTTAAAAATTTTCTTGGATATCAGACGAATATGATATTAGATGTTAGGCTAGGGGAGAGCTGAAAACCGAATTAACCGAATCAAAACCGAATTAACCGAAAAAACTGCACCGAAAAAAACCGAACCGAAGCATTAACCGACAGTTACCTTTTTTTTTTTGAAAAACCGAAATTTCGGTTTCGATTCGGTTATCCATTTTTAAAAAACCGAAAAAAACGAACCGAACCGACTGATGATGATAAAGATTATCAAGATGATGAGGAATTGACCAAACTTTTAAGATAAATAAATAATGTGATGAATGAAGATCGGGACTAAACTTTTAATGTTTTTTAATTTCTAAACTCTATTTAGCAACTTTATATTCGTATAGTTCCACGTAACACGTGCCTATTTTTGTCTTTTGAATTCAATATATATGTAGATTGTGGTACTCTAACACGTTCTTATACTAGCTTAAAATATGCATTTTTATTTTTTTATTTTTATTTTTTTTTGCAATGTCAACACATAATTGCAAAGAACCGAAAATAACCGAACTGAAACCGAAACTAACCGAAAAACCGAAAACCAAAAACCGGAAAACCGAAAACCGAACGGTTTGCATATTCAAATAACTAATTACTTTGGTTTCAGTTTGGGTTTCGTCTAATAATCGAATCGAACTGAACCGTGATTAGCCCTATGTTGCGCTCACCCATGAGAAGGATGAGGTGGGCGCCCGAGGCTCATTCTCTCATATTATCTTTAGCTCTTACAAATAAATAAAAAAAAATAAAATAAAACCATGATAATTAAATGAATTGATGGTTGTTTTGTAGGTAAGGGGCAACCCTTTTTATAACGTAGTCCACTGATATATACATTTTGATTTTGGGGATTTACGATTTCTAAAAGGAACCTAAACAGGCCATATTATCAAAGCCGAACAGGACGAATCTACTTCGGCTTCCATCAGTTAGAGCGGTTCTAATTGCTTCAATCGTGCAATCCGCTTATTTGTATGTCGAACTTCAATCGGTTATAATTGTTTTGTGGTTTTAATCAAAAAACATTTGTGCGTGTGACTATGTTCGATTACTCATTTCTCAAGTTATGCAAGCGACTCTATAATTTTTTTGAACATGATTATCATTTGTTACCGTATTCAAGGGTCCATTTCTTTCTTCGTCCTAGATCTCGAAAATTTAGGGATTCTCATAGATAACCATGATTAGGGGAATTAGATATGAAATATTTTCCATGTTTAACGTCTGTTATTGTGTTAACTAAGGTGTTGTGGGTTAACAACCCTTAACTAGCTAGTTATGGACCCTGGAGAAAATTAAAAATGGCATATTGGTTTTTATTAATCCCAACTATTGTCTTTTGGTCATTGTCGGTTCCAACTAATGAATTGATACTAACTGTCCCAACTTTTAATGTAATTGTTCCTAATGGTCCGCGACTAACAGAATCCTAATGCCGTTAGTTTCAGTTCGTCGGAAAAACGTTTTTGACCGGAAAAGTCAAATTTGTTGCCGGAAAACACTACTTGAACACCGCAACCATCACCAACTGACTCACCGCCAACCAACTACCACCACATGAGCACCATCAACCGATTCCGACGATAGTTTTAGGCTTTTCGGTGACCTCAATAATTGGGGCTTTTACTAGTAAAAAGTTGCTAAAGACCCGATACAAAGTTACCAAGATGTTTGGGACGAAAATGTTGAGTTTTCGGGAAAAATTTTGAGTTTTTCCGGCCAAAAACGTTTTTCCGGCGACCTAAAACTAACGATGCTAGAGTTCTGTTAGTCACGGATCATTAGGAATAAATACATTAAAAGTTGGTGCCGTCAGTAGCCAATTCATTTGTTGGGACCGGCAGTGACCAAAAGGCAATAGGTAAAATTAATATTAATAAAAACAAATATACCATTAAAAAAAAGTTTGATTGGTTGTTAGTTTGATGTCCTCACATTTTCCATGTTTAACACACGTTATTATGTTAACTAACAACCCATAACTTTGGCCCCTTAACACGTGACGCGGTATAGCAAGCGTTATGGGTGCGTCAGCTCAGCATAACGCCCAACATTATTGTCCCACAGCGAGTGACCTAAGTATAATTGTTTATATGATTGATATTTTTCAGTTTATAGTAAATACCAAATACAACGTTAATTTGTTTATGCAAAAAGAACATGTTTGGTTTCATTGGGTTTATTATTTGTTGGATGACAACGACCACACGTTGGTGATAGACACCCACAGACAAAAGAAAGAATCAAATTAACATAGTTAAGTTCACACAATTTTAGATTCCATTCTTAACTTCTTTTCACACTTAATAAAGTTTCAACTCTTATTGCTTTATGGTTTTATAAGAAAAGAATTATATTAATACTAAAAAGCGTGGCTTAATTATAAGTGTTTTTTCTTTTAAGTTTAATTTTTAACAACTGTACTTTTAATAATATATGTTTTCTTACGGTGCTTCAATTCAGATGTTTGAACTTATAATTAACAAAAATCAAGCCGCCTAGATTACCGATTCGAGCTAAGTTATACATCAATCGACTTGTATCCTTACTCCGATCAAAAGCCTTAATACATTAGTTTGAAATTCGAAAAATTTATAACGCCATTATGTTCTTTTTAATGGGGGACCATTGATGAACAACTTTTTAATTTGGGACCGCCAGTGATGATAAAATGAATTGAGATTATTATCGGCCAATATCATTCAATATGAATTATTAAAATCCAATAAACCTTAATTATAAGTGTCTTTTCTTTTAAGTTTAATTTTTAACAACTTCTAAGAATATACGTTTTTAATCCATTTGTTTGCTAACCTAAAAATAAACATCTGAATACGTAGTCGTATTAATTTGCTTGAAACGAAGTTGTATTCATTATCAGTAGCGTGACGGACCAAACGGGTTTCGAACATACAACATCGGTAATGGTTCCAATAATGTCATAATACCGATATTAGTATTCATTTTTATGGTTTTTGTAGCTGTGTTTAGTTTTTTCTATTGACATTTTAATGTAACTTTTTTGAAAATAAAGAACACATGTTTTTATAATGACATGACTTTTTAATGCTTTCCAAATATTTAATCGTAAAGTGTTCTAATCTATGTATTGATTTTCAAAAACAACCCACCGCAACATCATACTATATTTTTGTTATGTCACTTTTAAAACACTTGCAGTACCATCTCTTGTTCTCTGTTAAATGCCAAAAGTTGTGAATCCTAAAAGGCTAAAACACAATAATTTAACATGAACCTAATTTATAAAGAAAAAGCATTTGTATCAAAATTTAGTTTGTGTATTCTCTAAATAATAAAATTTCATTATATTATATTTTCTTTTTCTTTCCAGAAGTTGATGACGTAGATAAAAAATAAAAATAAAGATGACATATATAACTTAGGAGTTATAATAATATATATATATGAAATAGATGGAGTTGACGTCTTAGTTTAGTTAAGTTGATCAACCTTTGATGAACTTAAACTTGGTCTATGTAATAATCACTACGTGTGTTTTGGGTTTAGTTGATCGCTTGAAATTTGGTAATTTTATTTGACTAATATTAATCCTTTTGATTCAAATGACTGAGACATAATTGCATAATTAAAAAACAAGAAAGACTGAAAATGTGATTTTCGTATGACCAATTCAAAAGCATTGTTTTCATAATCAGACTGGTCATCGTACCAGTCTACTGGTTATATCGGTTTCAAAAATCAAATGATGACATAGATGATTTAAAAACAAAACAATTTATATAACTTAACTTAAAACAATATATAAAGCTAGCTTACCATTTATCTTTTGATAAAATATGAAATTAGAAATAAACAAAAGATGGAATCGCTAATCAATAACTAACGATGAGATGTCAAAAGAAAACCTATGTTTTCTCTCACTGATGCACACTTCGAAGACGTGCATTCAACCGCAATAACCATCACAAGAGAGTAAACACCCTTGATTTTTGGATTTAAACACCATCGAACATTGTTGCGAGCATCATCAATTGTAACTCGATTATATTGGTGTGAGCATCATCAGATTGTAATTCTAATTGTAATTATAATTGGATTTCAAGTTCTAGTTAATTTTCGTTATTATTCTTGTGATTCGAATGTAACTCTATTTTGATATTCTTTGTTATTCAGTTGTAACTCAACTTTGATTTGGTTTTTGCCTCTAATCCATATATTTTGGTTATCTTGATCAAAATTTGGATGTTTGAATCTAAATTTGTAAATGATGAAATTTTGGATGGTTATAACTACATGAACCTACCTTGCAGTTTCTCTAAAATTAAACTTATAATAAGATGAAGGGTTGCCAATTTTGTAAACTAAATAAGAGTTTTATACACATTTGAATGAATAAAAATATAATAATCATTATAAAACTAAGGTTGGTAGTTGGGATATATACTAATGAGGATAGGGTCAAAGTGACAAACCAATTCTAGTACTCTTGCAAAGTTGCACCTGCTAGGTAGGACACTGGATATACCCCATGCACCATCCTACATGGCTATCTATATCAATATCACTTTTGACTCCTTCTTGATCTATACACCCACCCTTTTGTATTTATCTATCCATCACTATATATTATTTCCAAACCCATCATTCCACTTCCCAAATACTCTCTCATCTCTTCCTTGACAAAAACAAAAAACAATCAAAAACTAATGGGAAATTGTGTAAGAAAAGATTTTTCTGAAGACCAACATGGCGGAGATTATTACTGGGAAACTTCACCCTCGTCTCCGGAAAAATTAGTATCTAATTTTTTCGGAGAATCATCTAGAAAAAGTCTAAAGAGAGACGAAAATTCTGATGACAAGTTTTCTTCATCGGATGGTAAAAAGCCGACAAAGGAGGTGAAGATCAAGATAACGAAGAAACAACTAGAGGAGTTATTGGGTATGAAGGAGATGCAAGGTTTGACGTTAGAACAAGTGTTGACTCGGTTGATGAACGGTGACGATGGAGTGTTTCAGTTGAATCAACGATCGTGGAGACCCGCACTGGAGAGTATACCTGAGTGATCCTCTACATGTATGTTTAGTAATTAGTAGATTAATCTAGGTTTAGTTATGATTATTGCATATACATATTCTTTTGTAAATACAATCTTGAATTCAAGATTTTTCAGTAAGTATATTTATAGGTTTTAAATTTTATGCCTTTTCATTTAAGTTTCACATTTTACTTCACTTAAAAGAATGAAAGTACTTTTGTTAATCAATTTGTACATATTATACATTTTACTAAGCTTTATATCTAGAGCTCAAGCGCTTGAAAGGGGTCGAGTCAGGGTCCTTTCAAGGATGTATCTAAACCGTCTATTTTGTCATAAATAGTTATTGCTAAGGATACGAACAAAAGGATAGCTTTAAGATCTGCAACCCGAAGTACATGCCTTAGCTAGAACCGAAAGGCCTTAGCGATCAAGAATGGTGCAGTCCACCTTCGAGGTGGACTTCGAAACCATGGGCATGATCATTAAAATCAGCAAGAGTAGCAAGACAACCCCATGCCGCTGAATATATATCGCTTTCGATGAAGAACCACACACGCATTTCGGCAATAACTATTAAACAACTAAACAAGAACGATTAAACACGAACAAATTACTGAATTTACGATTTCTATGTTAATGCACTTCAATTTATGTTTTTGTTATTTCTTAAAAAAATAAATAGGAAAGGAAATTAAATTATGTTGTTTATTTTATATTTTGTTAAATTTGGATTTTCTTTCTTAAAACAAAAACTAGCACCTAAACCAAAACCTTTCTCGATCCGGTCTGTAATTCCGAACCAAACCTGTATCACAGGTTCTAGTTTTTCAATGCTAGAAACCGATTCAAACTTGAGACCTTCGTGGAACTGGTTCATCCTTATATCAATTTTGTACACCTTTAAATCTATGTGCATAATTACATAGACATTCCGTACATGCAATACAACATAATTTAAAAAAATCGCTTTTTAAGTATAGCATTACTATACTGATTTAAAGTGAATAAAATTCTTGATTTTATAGCATATTTCTTTAAGAAAATTTTAAAAAAAAAGTAAATAATTCATATTGCTTAGATACATGCACAATCAAACTAGATAAAAATATCAAAGTTGCATATTTATTTTGCGCATCTCTTATTATTTTTACGTTTTGTATTTGATCCTATCACTATATGACTGCGTATATATGCATGTATAATATAATTTCTTTCCAAAAACATGTTTGGTTTAATTAGGTTTGTTAGTTGCATGACAACTACCCACGGACAAGAGAAAGTATCAAATTATTATAGTTATGTTCACACAAGTTAGATTCGATTCTTAACTTCTTTCCACACCTACAAAAGTTTCAATTCATAATCACTTTTATACACACGTGTGCAATCACTTTTATAAAATAGCAAAATACCTTAAAATGGCAGCTTTATACAAAATTAAATTAAATCATTTCCTTTTGTCCATAAGTTCGATGACGGAGATAAAGAAATAAAAAAGATAACAATGACACATGACGGAATTAAAAACTTATAATATATGAAAAAGATGAAATAACGTCATAATATGTTTTTTTTAAACGATCATTTTTGAATAACTGGCGGAACAGTGACCCACCTGATCGATCATCTCCATTCTCTAAATATAAATGGTGCGGTGTTGCCCGTGTTGGGCTATATAATAATTTCTGTAGTTTGTACGTGTATTTTGTGTTTAGTTGATTGATTTAAAATAATGTGATTTATTTATTTGACTACTATATTTTTTTATTTGACTATAAGCATGCATATGCTAGCTAATCCTTTTCATTCAAACGACTGAGACATATTAGAAAAAAACAGTGAAAGACTAATATGACCAATTCAAAAGCATTGCAAGCTTAATCAAAGTATACTTTACGTCCTCAACTAAACTTAAAATCCAAAAGAGGATGACCGAGCTAGCGAAACTAATTTTTCGTATTGGACGGTAATCAAATCAATTATTTTATCAGTCTACTGGAAAGGTTTTAAAAAACAAGCAACATAATATACATAATCTCATAGTAAAACAAATATTACAATAACAATAATAAAAATACCTCCTGTAAGCAACTCATAGTAGAGCTATTGTTAGGTGGTGTGAAAGGCGTAATTAGGCAATCATTATGTTACTTATTTATTCAAGTACATACGTAATAAACGGTACAAAAATAAAACATATATGAATAAATTATTAAATTAATTTGACCATTTATGTTTCAAATCTACGTTTGTATGTTAGAATCAAACATTTAGAAAGTACGAAACATTAAACGATTTTAATATGTTCTTGTAATAATTAATTGTTATGTGTTGATGCTAAGACCGGGTGTAGTGGTGGGGGTGGAAGCGCCCTCACCTTCTTGATTATTGGCTAGAAGTTTGGTTGACGAAAGTCAAACCCACATCAACGTTTTTTTACAAAACGCGCAAGACATATTTGGTTTTCAAAGCGCACCCATAGCGTCTCGGGGGTGGTGTTCCGAGTCTATGAGGCTTTTCCCCCTTCTAAAACACCTCACTACGTTTGATCTAACACGTAAAAGAACAATCAAGTAAAAAATACATAATCAGAAACGTGCATTATTAATAAAATAAAAGTAAATAAATAATGGTTGAAGCCTTAAAGGGTGCCAATTTTGTAAATAAAAAAGAGTTATATATCTATTTTAATTAACATTTTTTTTTAACATTACAAAACTGAGTTTGGTAGTTGGATCGATAGTGAGGATAGGGTCAAAGTGTCGAACCAATTCTAGTACTGCACTTGCTAGGTAGGATATCACTTTGACTTCATCTTATTATTAATCTATGCATACTAGAGGTGGTCAAAAAAACCGGTCCTCGAACCGGTTTGCCGGTTTAAACCGGAAACCGGTTTTTAAGAAAACCGGTTTTTTGTAAACCGGTTTGACCGGTTTACAAACCGGCGGTTTATATATCGGTTACACAATTTGGAGCCAAAACCGGTTTTATAACCGGTTATAAAAAAACCGGTTTTTTTTAATAACCGGTTATTAAAAAACCGGTTTTTTTAATAACCGGTTATTAAAAAAACCGGTTAACCGGTTTTTTTATAAACCGGTTTTTGACCGTTATAAAAAAAACCGGTTAACCGGTTAAAAACCGGTTTTTTTCCCGTTGAGTAACGGCCATATAGCCGTTTTTTTTATTTTTTGACCGTTTTTTTTTTCCCCATTTTACCCCCACAAACATCTATATATAGCTTAGGTTGGGTATTGGTTAGATCACACTCGATTATACAACTCCAAACGCTCTAAACGTTTATTACATACGCGATTATTTTGTTATCTCACGCTCAATTATACCACATTACCACTCCATACGCTCTTATTTCGTAGTCGATTATCATGGCCTCCCAAAGTGCTGCTTCATCCGTCAACATGGGTGCCTCGAACACGGGAGAAACGGTCGTTCGGGTCATCCCCACGAAACGAAACCAAGATGTTTGGCAACATTTCGACCTATGCGAAATGTCTAACGGTAGCCAAAAAGCTCGATGCAAACATTGTTTGAAGTTTTATGGCAAAGATGCAAACTCCACTTTAAAAGCGCATGTACAAAGGCCCTTTTGCAAGGCCTTGAAGGACGAATCGGGAAGTAGTTGTAACACCCCGACCAAAGGCAGATTATACATCGGGGCGCCACATATTGTTTCATTACTCGTGACACTATTGGGTGTCAATATTTAATAAATACATTTATTCGCGCACACGCAAAGTAGACAGAAGATAACATAAAGCAACATAAATCAATATATTATAAGGCAAAATATTCGAACAACAATAACTTGTCTTGATACATTTTAATCTAGGTCCAAAAGTAAAAACGTCCTACGTGTCCACAAGCTCCAAGTGTAGCTACAGCAAACCTGAACATGTGTTAAAATAAAACGTCAAACACTTGCGTGTTGGTGAGAAATCAAGTTTAATACAATACATAGATCAATAAATCTGCGCGCAACACGTGTATGTCTGGTGTTTAACAAGGGTGCAATCAGATTGTGATCAAGCCTAAATAGATCATAATTCATAGTTCAATCCGTGCTCCCAAATGAGCACAAAAACAAGAAAACATCTGTGCAAGTGTAAACAAAGAAAACCGTAAACGATAGGTCTCCCGTGTTCATCTAATGGATCCATGAAAACTGCGGAATAGGCCGAACAAAGCGGTTGATGATACACACATACAAATAAACAGCCAAGTAAACGTCCTCAACACATGGGATACTGCGCGACTAAAGTTCATAAACAAGTTTAAGACTCAAGTTTGTACGAACACATGAACATCCCAAAACATTAAAAATAAAAAGGGATTAGGTACGAGATTACTCACTTGATAAACGATGCGGTGTAAGATAAAGCAAGAACCAACTTTAAACAAGCACAAGTTATCCTATAAATAAGATTATTGTTTTAATGATTGGTTTTAAGTCTTGATTATAAGTTAGCATAATTAATAAGTAAATTATTATATATAATATATATTACCGGAAAAGCAGGGCAGAACAGAGAGGAAGACGAAGGCAGAGAGAGAGGAGACGGCAGAGGAAGAACAACGGCAAGGAGGAGGTTAAATTAGTGTTTGTGTGTGTAGTGTTAGGAAAATAACATTATTATTTATAGGGAAACCCTAGGGAACACAATCCCTAGAAAAGGGGAAAAGATCTCAAAAAGCAAAAGATTCCAAAAGCAAAAGATATCAAAAGATATGGCAGCTGCAGGAAACAAGGAAAAGCTGACAGGTAACAGTAAACAGGCATGGGAGGGTCAGATAAAGGTACTGGTCAAGCATGGAAAAGCAGATCTCAAAAGATAATGTCAGTCACTTTTTCTGTCAACCAATGGGGTTGGTGCGCATGCTGCGCCAAAAGTGGCTTTTCAGACATAAAAATAGGTCAGGTCAACAGCACAGAAGATAAGATATCAAAAGCAAACAAGCAAGTTAAAACAGAAGAAAGGACACAAGACAGCGCGAGAAAGCTTCGAGCGCACGCGCGAGAAAATTCGAGCGCACGCGCGAGGGCGAAGGCAGACACAGAAGGTCAAGAGTGCGCGAGCGCGAAGGCAGACTGAACCAACCTTAACGCGTCGCGGGAAGAACTACATTTCTAAGCGCGTCGCGGGAAGAACTTTAATTCTAAGCGCGTCGCGAGAAGAACTATATTCCTTAGCGCGTCGCGAGAGGAACGGTATCCATAGCGCGCCGCGGGAAGAACTAAAATCCTTAGCGCGCTGCGGGGGCAGTTCGTCTCGCGTATCGCAGTAACAGGTGATCTTCACGCAGGCTTCCTTGCAAGGAGTCTGGCGCGTGGAGCTGCGCAGACAACCTTAGGCGGGAAGAAACAAAGGACAAGGAGAGTTAGGAGAAAAAAAGGGTAACAAGGCTGAGGGGTTAAACAGGAGGGCGGGACGGCGACAAGAGAAAGAGAAAGAGGCGGGACGGCAACAAGAAAAAAGGAAGGCGGAAAGAAAGAGAGAGAAAGAGGCGGGAAGGAAAATATATTAGTAAAATATAAGTATAAATAAATATTAAATCATAAAAGAAAGAGATCGGATCAAAGAAACGGGTACCTGGGTCGGTTCGGATCGGGGCAGATGTCACAGTCTCCCCTACTTTAAGAAATTTCGTCCCGAAATTTATCTCGAAGTAGGTTGCGCAGAGAACAGGTGCGGGTACTTGATCTTCATTTGATCTTCCCTTTCCCATGTAAACTCGGCTCCGCGCTTGGACTCCCAGCGAACTTTCACGATAGGGATGCGACTGCGCTTGGTTTGCTTAACCTCGCGATCCATAATCTCAACAGGCTTCTCAACGAAATGCATAGATTCATCAACTTGAACTTCATCAAGTGGAATGTGAAGGTTCTCGTCAGCTAAACACTTCTTGAGATTGGATATATGGAACGTTGGATGCACATTACTGAGCGCGGGCGGCAGGTCAAGTCTGTAGGCAACTTTTCCCACACTCGCGAGAATCTTGAATGGACCAACATAACGAGGAGCAAGCTTACCTTTCTTCCCAAAGCGGACAACACCCTTCCAAGGCGACACTTTGAGGAGAACTAGATCACCAACTTGAAATTCGAGAGGCTTTCGCCTGCGATCTGCGTAACTCTTCTGTCGGCTTCTGGCAGTCAGCAGATGATCACGGATCTTGGCGATTTTATCGGTTGTCTCTTGAACAAGTTCGGGTCCTGTGATTTGAGCTTCACCCACTTCGCTCCAACAAATCGGGGAGCGGCACTTACGACCGTAAAGTGCTTCAAATGGAGCCATACCAATACTGGAATGATAGCTGTTATTATAAGAGAACTCGATCAAAGGCAGGTGCGAATCCCAATTACCTCCAAAATCAAGAACACAAGATCGGAGCATATCCTCAAGAGTTTGAATAGTTCGCTCAGACTGACCGTCAGTCTGAGGATGATATGCCGTACTCATGTCCAAGCGAGTTCCTAGCGCAGATTGGAGAGATTTCCAAAAGCGGGATATAAAACGGCCATCGCGATCGGATATGATGCTCAAAGGAGTACCATGGCGGCAGACAATTTCCTTGACATAAAGCTGCGCGAGTTGCTCAACACGGTAGTTTTCACGAATGGGCAGAAAGTGAGCAGACTTAGTCAAACGATCCACTATTACCCAAATGCTATCATGTTTGCTTGCTGTCAAAGGTAACTTGGTAATAAAGTCCATCGCTATACCTTCCCATTTCCACGTAGGAATTTCTGGTTGTTCGAGCAAACCAGATGGGCGTTGGTGTTCAGCTTTTACCTTAGAACAAGTCAGGCATTTAGCTACGAACACAGCAATATCCTTTTTCATACCGGGCCACCAATAAGTAATGCGCAAATCTTTGTACATCTTATCAGCGCCGAGATGAATAGAATACCGAGATTTATGCGCTCCACTCAGGATATCAGCGCGAAGATTCTCATCAAAGGGAATCCAGATACGATTGAGATAGCAGAGAATTCCACTCAGATTAGGGACAAAGTGCGCTTCCGCGCCACACGCTAACTCGGCGCGAAGGTTACCATTACTGATGGATGCGCGCTGCGCGTCACGAATGCGCGATTCAAGGTTGCTTTGGATCGGCGCGAAGTGAAGCTGCGTGCGCGGCAAGATACAGTTAAGCTGGCAGGGTTTTTGGCTGAGCGCATCGGCTACCACATTAGCCTTACCAGGATGATACCGGATCTCACAATCGTAATCGCTGATGAGTTCGTTCCATCGGCGTTGCCTCATGTTGAGTTCCTTTAGATCAAAGATATGCTGAAGGCTTTTATGGTCAGTGTAGAGGATACACTTGGTACCATAAAGGTAGTGTCTCCAGATCTTCAAGGCAAATACAACTGCACCAAGTTCGAGGTCGTGAGTCGTATAATTCTTTTCATGAACCTTGAGTTGCCTTGATGCGTAAGCGATAACCTTGCCTCGTTGCATAAGAACACAACCGAGACCTTGGTTGGATGCATCGCAATACACGACAAAATCTTCATTACCCTCAGGTAACGCAAGAACAGGAGCTTCACACAACAATCGCTTGAGCGTCAGAAAGGCTTCTTCTTGCTTCGAGCCCCAAATATACGGTTTACCTTTGTGCGTTAACGCTGTTAAAGGCAAAGCGATCTTCGAGAAGTTCGAAATGAAGCGCCGGTAATAACCAGCTAAGCCCAGAAAGGAACGGATCTCGGTAGGAGTGGATGGCGTAATCCAGTTCTTGATTGCTTCAATTTTGGATGGGTCGACATGAATACCCATCTTGTTAACAACATGGCCAAGAAACTGTACTTCATCCGACCAAAATTCACACTTGGAGAGCTTAGCATAGAGCTGCTCGGCTCTAAGCTTTTGCAACACCAACTGAAGATGTTGCTCATGCTCGGCCTTGGTCTTAGAATAAATCAGAACGTCATCGATAAACACAATCACGAATTTATCCAAGAAAGGCCTACACACCCGGTTCATTAGATCCATGAAAACGGCGGGTGCGTTGGTTAAACCGAAGGACATGACCAAGAATTCAAAATGGCCATAACGAGTTCGAAAAGCAGTCTTCGGAACATCTTCATCGCGGATGCGCAACTGGTGATATCCAGAGCGGAGATCAATCTTGGAGAAACAAGAGGCACCTTGGAGTTGATCAAAGAGGTCGTCAATACGCGGTAAGGGATACCGGTTCTTAATGGTGAGTTTGTTCAACTCGCGGTAATCAATACACATGCGAAACGATCCATCTTTCTTTTTAACGAACAACACCGGAGCACCCCAGGGCGAAGAGCTAGGGCGAATGAATCCTTTAGCTGTCAACTCTTGAAGTTGGCTTGCCAATTCTTGCATCTCAGCGGGTGCAAGACGATAAGGAGATTTAGCTACGGGGGAAGCACCAGGGACAAGATCAATACGGAACTCGACTTCACGAGCGGGAGGGATACCAGGAAGATCATCAGGAAAAACTTCAGGGAAATCACGCACAACGGGGATATCGCGAAGCTTCTTCTTTCCTTCATCGGGTTTAACCACATGGGCTAAAAATGCAATACACCTTTTCCGCATGAGCCTTCGGGCTTCGGCGCAAGACATAAGTTTAAGACCGCGGGAGGGTTTCTCGCCGTAGATGTGAAGATCACCATTTTCTCGAGGTATGCGAATCATCTTCTTGGCGCAAATAACTTCGGCGCGATTATGCGTAAGCCAGTCCATACCAATGATAACATCAAAGCTTCCAAGAGGCATGGGGATGAGGTCGATTAGAAAATCGTTTTCGTTAAGGTTAAGCGTGCAATCTTTAATCACTGAGTTAATTAAAACAGTTTCACCATTAGCCAATTCAACTGAAAAATTTTCTTTTAAGTCGTTGCGCGGTCGCGCAAGCTTCTGCTCAAACGCGCGAGAAATAAAACTTCGATCGGCGCCAGTATCAAAAAGTACAGAAGCATAAAATCCGTTAAGCAAAAATGTACCATTAACTACGTCATTATTCGCTTGCGCTTGGTGCGCGGTTATGTTAAAAGCTCGTCCGCGCGCCACTTGGTTCGAAATCTGATTCACCGGATTCGCTTGCGTGATTTGCACTTGTAGTCTCGGGCACGCGTTCCGGAAATGACTGGGATCACCGCAGTTGTAGCACGACCTGGGTCGTGGATTAGGGTATGCTGGTTGTGGGTTCTGCAGGTAGGCTGGTGGTGTTTGCGCGATTGGGTTGGCGGGAGGGACTCTACAGAACTCGGCAGAGTGACCAAAGCGGCCACATCGGTTACATTGTCGACACGGGGTTTGGGTTGGGTGGTGAAGTCTACAGGTTGGGCAAAAGGGTTGGGTTCCTGTGTAAGGTTTCTTAGGAGGCGGGGCAGGGAGTGCGGGATTGGTTAGGGCATAGTTATGGACTACAGGAGGTGTTGGGTAGGCTGTCAGTGGGTTAGGCGTGTAAACTGGCGGTAGGTAGGTGGGTTGCTGGACTATGGGTGGGTTGGTAAGCGCATAAGCTTTGCGCCTGCGCTTGAGGTTGTTACGGTTTGAGGGTTCTGGTTTGGTTTCTGTTGGTTCAGGGGCAGTCTTGGTGGGTTTAGTCTTCTCAGCTCCCCGCAGGAACAGGGTTCCTGCTCTGACATGGTTGTCGCTGAGCACAGCGGCCAACTCAATGGCGTCAGAGAGGGTTGCTGGGTTTCTGGCCCATACAGAATCTTGAATTTCCATGGGGAGACCCCCAAGGAATTTCTCGATGGCTCGGCGGGAAGGGGTAACAAGGTGAGGGACAAGCAGGCTTAGTTCATGGAAACGCGTCGCGTACTCGCGCGCTTCGCCACTGTACTGCTTAAGATTCCAAAATTCTTCCTCCAGGCGCTTAACTTCGTTGGGAGGGCAGAATTCTCGTGTCAGAATTTCCTTGAATTCCTCCCATGTCATGCTAGAAGCAGCTTCTGCGCCACGCGCATGAGCTACTCCATTCCACCATGTAAGCGCTCTAGATTCCAGGACACTGGAAGCATATAGGGTTCGTCTGTCTGAGGGGCATTGGGTGTGGAGGAAAGTGTTTTCAATCTTCTCGAGCCATTGGAGCATCACGGTGGCTCCTTCAAGACCTGTGAACTTCGGAGGGTTACCCGCATTAAAGGACTTAATGTTATAACTGGAGGTATTGTTTTGGCTCAAAGCTTGGGCTATTGCGGCGGCCATTTCCTGGGAACGTTGCTGCGAACGTCTGCGTGAGGCTTCTCTCCTCTGATGGCGGCGGGATAGCGGAGGCATTCTATAAAAGTTTTAATTTTAGTTAATATCTTGGTTTTAGCGCAAAGTTTAATCTTATAAAGCTTGGTTTCGCGGAGTCAGTTACTGTCAAAAGTTAAAGTAAAATAAATGACCCTAAATGCAGACTTAATAAAGGTAACAAATTCGAATCAAGAATCGACAATTCATGTATCACCATGACCTTCCGAATTCCCAATTTAAAATATACGAGCAAACGAGTATTGGAGATTGACGATTCATGTATCACCATGACTTTTCAAGTCTCCAACCTCAGAACATAATCGTAAATGGAAATTGAAAATCAACTATTCATGTATCACCATGACTTTTCGGATTTTCAAATCCCAACAAACGAATATGTAAGAAAAATCAATAAAAATCGAAATTCAGTAAAAATCGAAATATCGTGAAATAAAACATAAAATCAAATACTGCGCAGGTGCGAGCATATTCATAAATAACGAGTAATTAACAATAAGCGCGCAAACATGAGATTTCTCTCATGCGCGAGAAGGGACTCTTAGGTATTCTAGGCCGTTACGTCTAACCACCTATCCTAAAGTCAACGAGCTCTGATACCAATCTGTAACACCCCGACCAAAGGCGGATTATACATCGGGGCGCCACATATTGTTTCATTACTCGTGACACTATTGGGTGTCAATATTTAATAAATACATTTATTCGCGCACACGCAAAGTAGACAGAAGATAACATAAATCAATATATTATAAGGCAAAATATTCGAACAACAATAACTTGTCTTGATACATTTTAATCTAGGTCCAAAAGTAAAAACGTCCTACGTGTCCACAAGCTCCAAGTGTAGCTACAGCAAACCTGAACATGTGTTAAAATAAAACGTCAAACACTTGCGTGTTGGTGAGAAATCAAGTTTAATACAATACATAGATCAATAAATCTGCGCGCAACACGTGTATGTCTGGTGTTTAACAAGGGTGCAATCAGATTGTGATCAAGCCTAAATAGATCATAATTCATAGTTCAATCCGTGCTCCCAAATGAGCACAAAAACAAGAAAACATCTGTGCAAGTGTAAACAAAGAAAACCGTAAACGATAGGTCTCCCGTGTTCATCTAATGGATCCATGAAAACTGCGGAATAGGCCGAACAAAGCGGTTGATGATACACACATACAAATAAACAGCCAAGTAAACGTCCTCAACACATGGGATACTGCGCGACTAAAGTTCATAAACAAGTTTAAGACTCAAGTTTGTACGAACACATGAACATCCCAAAACATTAAAAATAAAAAGGGATTAGGTACGAGATTACTCACTTGATAAACGATGCGGTGTAAGATAAAGCAAGAACCAACTTTAAACAAGCACAAGTTATCCTATAAATAAGATTATTGTTTTAATGATTGGTTTTAAGTCTTGATTATAAGTTAGCATAATTAATAAGTAAATTATTATATATAATATATATTACCGGAAAAGCAGGGCAGAACAGAGAGGAAGACGAAGGCAGAGAGAGAGGAGACGGCAGAGGAAGAACAACGGCAAGGAGGAGGTTAAATTAGTGTTTGTGTGTGTAGTGTTAGGAAAATAACATTATTATTTATAGGGAAACCCTAGGGAACACAATCCCTAGAAAAGGGGAAAAGATCTCAAAAAGCAAAAGATTCCAAAAGCAAAAGATATCAAAAGATATGGCAGCTGCAGAAAACAAGGAAAAGCTGACAGGTAACAGTAAACAGGCATGGGAGGGTCAGATAAAGGTACTGGTCAAGCATGGAAAAGCAGATCTCAAAAGATAATGTCAGTCACTTTTTCTGTCAACCAATGGGGTTGGTGCGCATGCTGCGCCAAAAGTGGCTTTTCAGACATAAAAATAGGTCAGGTCAACAGCACAGAAGATAAGATATCAAAAGCAAACAAGCAAGTTAAAACAGAAGAAAGGACACAAGACAGCGCGAGAAAGCTTCGAGCGCACGCGCGAGAAAATTCGAGCGCACGCGCGAGGGCGAAGGCAGACACAGAAGGTCAAGAGTGCGCGAGCGCGAAGGCAGACTGAACCAACCTTAACGCGTCGCGGGAAGAACTACATTTCTAAGCGCGTCGCGGGAAGAACTTTAATTCTAAGCGCGTCGCGAGAAGAACTATATTCCTTAGCGCGTCGCGAGAGGAACGGTATCCATAGCGCGCCGCGGGAAGAACTAAAATCCTTAGCGCGCTGCGGGGGCAGTTCGTCTCGCGTATCGCAGTAACAGGTGGTCTTCATGCAGGCTTCCTTGCAAGGAGTCTGGCGCGTGGAGCTGCGCAGACAACCTTAGGCGGGAAGAAACAAAGGACAAGGAGAGTTAGGAGAAAAAGAGGGTAACAAGGCTGAGGGGTTAAACAGGAGGGCGGGACGGCGACAAGAGAAAGAGAAAGAGGCGGGACGGCAACAAGAAAAAAAGGAAGGCGGAAAGAAAGAGAGAGAAAGAGGCGGGAAGGAAAATATATTAGTAAAATATAAGTATAAATAAATATTAAATCATAAAAGAAAGAGATCGGATCAAAGAAACGGGTACCTGGGTCGGGTCGGATCGGGGCAGATGTCACAGTAGTTCGCAGCCGGAGATGACGAATCAAGGAACGGTGTTTACGTACGACTTGTGATATGTTTGAGAAAGCCATCCAACAAAAAGAATCACTAATTGCGTTTCATCAAATAATGTCAAGTAGGGGTAAATGTGCACCGTACGATCCTAGAAACTGGTTATTGATTGAGATCGTTACGGAGGTCCTTCAAATTTTTAAATCTTGCACAACTAGTTTATCCGGGGTTTACTATCCAACAAGCCCCATTGCTTTACCAAAAATTGCTGTCATGTGCACAAAGTTGAGTGAACTTCATTGTAGGGGTGCACCTTATTTTGATATGGGTGTAAAAATGAAAGAAAAATTTAGAAAATATTTTCAACAACTACCCGCTGTTTTGACATGTGCTGCTGCGTTAAACCCTTGCATAAATGTTGGTGGTGTTGAAGCTTTAATAGAAAAAATTTGTGATGAGCTAGAGTTAAACGACGATCAAAACCCCTATTATAACCAAACTTTAAAGAATGCTTTCAACACCACCTTGTCTAACATGTATGATGTTTACCTTACAAAAAACGGGTCGTCTTCCCAAATTCATGACTCGTTAAGAGCTGTTGCCCAATCCCAATCCCAAACCGACCTTGAAATGGGGATGTACTACATGATTTGGGAAGACGCCGGTAAACGTCAAAAGGTAAACACCCCAAGCAGTGAACTTGGAAGGTATGGTGGTACCAACTTTGTAAAACACATGACTCCAGATGAATTTAGAAGTCTTGATTTGCTGGCTTGGTGGAGAGGTAAGGAGGATGAGTTTCCGATCCTCGCCGCCATGGCCAAAGATTTACTAACGGTCCAAGCTTCCACGGTAGCTTCGGAGTCTGCTTTTTCTGTTTCTGGCAGGGTTATATCGATTAGGAGGACTCGACTCACTCCACCAGCTGTAGAGATGTCTATTTGCTACAAGGATTACTTGGACTCTTTAGATAGGGCACAACATCAACGCTCACTCGAGGGGGAAATGGACTATGAGGCGGGCTTGTATGAAGACGAGGTCAATCAAAGACACACTCAACCAATGACCGATGAAGAAGCCGCGTACGACGATTACCTAAGGAATAGCTCGGGATCGGGTAGCGAGGAAAATAATGAGTAAGAAACAGCAAGTTGTTAATGTAATCGTGTCTAAGCATTCTTTAATGTTTGTATTTTTGAGTTACGAATATGCGATAACGATTTAATGTTTGTATTTTTAATGTAAAAGCTATAAATGAAAGTTATGTGTTTTTAATCTTCCAAGCAAAGAACCCTAACAACGAAAGCAAAGAATGGAGTCAGTCCGTTTTGCCTTGTAGTTACCGGTTTGCCTTGTAGTTACCGGTTTGTTTATACTGTGAAAAAATAATGGTTATTTAAAAAAAAAAAAAAAAAAAAAAAACCGGTTAACCGGTTAGACCGGTTATTAAAAAACCGGTTAATAAAAAAACCGGTTTATTAACCGGTTCTAACCGGTTCCTAAACCGGTCCTAACCGGTTTGACCGGTTATGGTTTTCATACACAAAAACCGGTTATTAACCGGTCCGGTTATTAACCGAACCGGTTTTTTTCCTGGACGAAAAAAACCGGTCCGGTTAATAACCGAACCGGTTTTTTTAAAAAAACCGATTTGTGCACCTCTAATGCATACACCCTTTAGTATCTATATATCCACCTATATATTATTTCCAAACCCACCATTCCATTACCCAAATAATCTCTCTATCTTTTCCTTTAACAAAAAAATCCAACAAAAACTAATGGGAAACTGTGTAAGAAAAGTTTCTGACAACCAACGGGGCGGAGATTACTTTGAATCTCCGCCCTTGTCTCCAGAAAAATCAAATTTTTTCGAAGAACCATCTAGAAAAAGTCTAAAAAGAGAGGGAGATTCTGGTGATCAGTTTTCTACCTCGGATGGTAAAAGGCCAACAAAGGAGGTGAATATCAAGATAATGAAGAAACAGTTGGAGGAGTTATTGGGTATGAAGGAGATGCAAGGGTTGACGTTAGAACAAGTATTGACTCGGTTGATTAACGGTGGCGATGGAATGTCTCAGTCGAATCAAGGATCGTGGAGACCTGCATTGAAAAGTATACCTGAGTGATCCTCTACGGTGCTGTTTGTTTTTGAAGACAAAAACTGTCTGCAATCTGATTTCATGTCTGCAACTGAAGATGTGGTCTGAAGGTCTGCAATCTAAAAATATAATACTTTTTGTTTTATAAACTGGGTATCGTCTGCATAAGTTGAAAATTAGTTACCTATCATACATATCCAGTAGATAGAAGTCATTTAACGTTTGTAGACTAGTAAAATAGTTGGTGGAGGGCGGTGGACGGTGGTGGTGGTGGACGGTGATGGAGGTGGGCGGTGGACGGTGTGGGTGGCGGATGGTAGATGGTGGTGGTGGGTGGTGGTGGCGAACGATGGTTGGTGGTAGTAGACGACAGTTGTGGCCGACGGGTGGGTGGTGGTGGTGATGGATGGTGGTGGTGGTGGGTGGTGGTGGTGGTGATGGAGGCGGATGGTAGGTGGCGGATGGTGGGTGGTGGTAGTGAACGATGGTTGTGGCCGACGGGTGGGTGGTGGTGGTGGGTGGTGGATGGTGGTGGTGGTGGTAGGTGATGGTAGTGGACGGTGGGTGGTGGCGGTGATGGACGGTGGTGGTGGCGGACGGTGGGTGGTGGTGGTGGTGGTGGACGATGGTGGTGGGTGGTGGTGGTGGCGGACGGTGGGTGGTGGTGGACGGGGTGGTGATGGCGGCGCATGATGGGTGGTGGTGTTGGACATTGGGTGTTGATAGGATGTTAAGAAGTGTGAAGATGTGTGAAGAAGTTAAACAATAGCTTCTTTTTTAAGACTATAAAAGCAATTTGCAGATCTTATTTGAAAGAACAAACAAACAGTCATCAGAAGCTTATGTCTGCGCCCGCAGACATAAGGCTCCTGCAGAAGTTTTAAGCAAAAACAAGTACAACCTACATGTATGTATAGTAATCAACAAATTAATCAAAGGTTTTGATAATTGCCCATACCTATTCTTTTGTAAATACAATCTTAAATTCAAGATTTTACGATAAGTGCAATTATAGGTTCTAATTTTATACCTTTTTAATTTGCATAAACCACGTTTATCTTGATTGTCAATTGTACATATTCCATTTTTACGAGCTTGTATCTAGAACTTTGATGAAACACTAGTTCAACCTAGATAGGTTAAGCCTAAGCTTCGACCGGGGTGGTGGTTCCCAAGTGTATACCGATTGAACCTACAAAACAGAACATCGTGAGCTCGTTACGAGAAGGAAAATCTGGGTCTTCTCGTAACCACTCTCTAGTGTGTCAATCAGTACAAGTCTCTAGAGAATAACCGTAAGAGTGAGAGGGTCAGGGATCCCTGAACCTTGGGATCCCTAGAGAATAACCTTGGGTCGTATTTATAGCCGGTGGAGGTGGAGAAGGATTGACTAAGTTGTCACTTTCAATAGTGGATGGCATGGTTATTGGGCTTAGAGGATGGCTCAGCCTTGACCTCTTTTGCAGGTTCGTTCGTGGTTTTCTAGATGGGTTTCTTTGAGTTTTTCCTCATCATGGTCCCAGCCTTAATGTGGTTCTCGGTGAGAGTAGCAGCAAGGGTGATAGTAGCATGGAGGGTTTGAGTCCACTACTCAAGACAGAGTCTTGAATTTGCATGGCCATACCATAATATATTTAACAATAGCACGGGAAAGAGGGGCAATCAAGTGGGGATCTAGCAGGCTGAGCTCATGAAACCGATTGTAACAGTATCACCAGTTTGTTGCTTGAGTATCCAAAATTCAGCTTCCAACCTCTGAATCTCATGTTTGGGGCAGAACTTTGCGAGCATGAGTTCCTTGAGTTCGTCCCATGACATGGGCTTAACGAATAGGCTCCACGATATTGCTTCTCATTATTCCACCAAGTATGGGCTCTCAAGTCAAAGATACTTGGGGCGTAAGTGGTTTTCTTGTCCTCGGGACACTGGCAATGGAGGAAAACGCTCTCCATTCGTTCAAGCCATTAAAGGAGAAAAGTAGCATCATCCGATCCAACATACTTGGGCAGATTAACAGTGGTGAATTGCTTGTAGGAACAAGCAGCGAGATTAGCGATTGCGGCAATGATGATTTGCATCTAGACCATAAGTTCGGGGAGCATAGTACCCATCTCTTTGGCGAAGTAGGAAGTGATGGTCGGGTATTATATACATATATTAGCATGTTAATTGAATAATTTTAATTGTTCATTGCACAAAATTCGGTACTTTATACGTGTTTATCTTGTTACAGGTCACATGTGATTAATATAGCTAATTTGGACCTGTACGATGTAACATTCGTTAATTTTCAAATCCGAAAACCCGACTCGTTTTGATCTTTAATGAAATTGGTCTTTTATTTATCATTTCATTTGTTGATATTGTGCGTTGCCTTTGCAAACCCGTGATCATTTCTATACAGTTTTATTTTTCATCACCCTTGTAATGTTGCATATACATTTAAAACATCCATAATCATGATTAATAATTCATAAACTTTTCCCATGCAAATCACTAGAACTATTATTATTATTATTATTATTATTATTATTATTACCACCATCTTTTCATATATTGTTTTTTAACTAATAAAAAAAACCAATGAATGTTTTAATTAAATAAAATTTACTGAAAGAGTTAAAACACTTTGAAAACCCCTGAAACCATTTTAATTTTTGTTTTTAATTATATTAAATATAATTAATTTTCATAAATTCTATAAACCGTAACAACTCTATAATTTCACTATAAAAGGAGAACCAATCCTCCATCATTTTCACACCTCAAATACATTCTTTTCTTAAGCTTGAGAGCACTAACAAGTATGTTTACGATTTCATGCATTTTATAGCTTTTGTTTTGATTTTACCTTGTATGTTGATACTTGTTCTTCATGATCATGGATATCCAAGATAAACAATTCGATTTTCTAAATATTGGATCAAACCTAGTTATTTTGCAAGAACAAGAATTAATATTTAGCTAAATTTTATAATCCGTTGATCATCATAAATTTATAAACTTTCTTTCAAATAGAGACTACTCTATAGAATAATAACCAAGTTTTGAAATTGTTCCAATCAAGTTACCCATAAAATATTTTGTTCCAATCAGGTCACGAAAGTTTCTTTTTTGTTCCATTCCTAGACATTTTACCTGTGTAGCAGGTTATCTAGGTTTTATTTATTTTTAAATAGTTTGATATTGCATAATATTTTTAAAAAAATTGAGAAAAAATATTTTTAAATTGCGAAAAATTGCAAAAGAAAAGAAGAAGAAGAAGAAAATATGAGGAAACCCAGTTTAGCCACTGACCACCATAAATTCGGTTATAAACGAGGAATGTAGCCATCTTTATTCAAGATAACCACCAGACTACTTAAAATTTTTAAGGCATGTGACGAATTTTCGCTTTTGGCCTATAAGGACAAACAAGCTAGGTTCTTCAGAAGACAAGTAGTGGTAACTTATATTATCTCCTCAATAACAAAAACAATATAAAATACTAGTTGGTTTATACGCATTTGCTTAAGTATTATTCTAGTAATGAATTCCCCTCTTTCCCATGATCAAATGCAAATGGACCTCCAGCTTGAATTCAAATCCTAATTTAAGATCAAATGTTTGAATGCCTTAGAGTTCTACACGTTTACGATATGAGGATTATGAAATCCATGATGATTATTGAGGATTTGCTGGTTTCATATAAGGACAAGCCGCTAATTTTCTTGTCCTTGATTTATCGAGTACGAGGGATGATTTGCCTTTATGTAGCCATTGATAATAAAGATTTTGAAGCAAAAGTGGAGCATTTGAGAAAAGCAGTCAAGGTTATGGAAATGAAAAATATACTAATAACAATAAGAAGTCTATAACCTCAATTTAACAAATTTGAAAAAATCTCCTTATATACAACATTTGCAGTTTTATCACAAGTAATACTCAACATTATTAGGACTATAAACATAATCAATATTTTTTATTTAACCCTTTTATTTTGTATCTTTTTTTTCAAATAATTCATTTTATTAACTTAAACATTACAGATCTCGTGTATTGCATGGTTCTAGAGCTAGATGAAATAAACAAATGATAAAATGAATTTATTTCGGTTTACACTTCTTGCCTAATTTTCCTCATAATTCTCTAAGTTATAACTGCAACAACCCCAAAAATAGGGCTTGATTTTTTTTGAAACTCATTGTTAGATACTGAGTGAGATGTTGGTCAAATAGTTGAAGCGAATCGCACGTCGATGAGCTTGGCCCGAACCAAGATCATAGTTAATAGGCTCGTCCCAATGACTTCGTAGAACCAGGTAGAATTAGGATAGGCCCAACAATAACTCTTTATCTGAAAACATTGGTGCAGACCAACTAAACCAGGCGAAACCAGGGCTCGTTTAACCCAAACAAACCTGAACCCGGTAACTCTAAAAATTATGCAAACCATGCAATAATTATTTGATCTATCGAGTATCCAAAATACTTAACCCAAACGTCAAACAATCTTTCTCTAGTCACCGAACAAAAAACAAAGCAAGAACCGATTAACAAGATTCATGACATGTTATATATTACCTGCAATATATATAAACACCATTTAACTTGTTTGAATTTTATAAGAATTCATTAAGATATAATCAATTTCTTTTATAGATGGAAAATCTAGAATTTCATTTTATATTCCTATTATTTATCCCTAGTTATATTTATCCTCCTCTGCCCTATCAAAATGGATGAACAGACTCTTCATCATTAACATTCGATCAAACCTCCTGCTGACCCAATCAATTTTCATGCATTGCTCTTTCACCCTAAGAAATCTCCTGCAACTTTTTTTTTTGAACGACCAACAAAATTTTTTATTAATCAAACTAGCAAGACGCTACAAACATCGTTACAACCACAAACACTGAAATAAAAATAAAAGTGCCACCAAAATAACAAGAAAGACACAAGTATTGAAATCACTGCCTGTTATACAATAAATCGACACCAATCCTCCCAAGTAGGGGTGGCAAATGTGACCCATGGGTTGAATGGGTTGTAATAAAATGTATATAATGGGTCAGAATGGGTCAAGCTAAAAAAAGAAAATGATTAAAATAGGTCAAAACAGGTTGACATTTCATGACATTTTTGGTGACCCGTTTGATAAGAAATAAGCCATGCAACCAAAGTAATAATATAGCATCTTTTTCCAGCATTAAATATAATATATTGATGGTATATAATCTGACCCGAAACCATTTTACACAAGTCTTCGTTTGAAAACCGAACTAGGAACCCGAACAGGCCAAAACCGGACCCCTACTGTAACAACAGCCTTAAATCATCTTTTTAAAACCCATTAATTAATTAAGTCAACTTATTTTTATGTACTATAACAAGTCCGAACATGTTTGATAACCAGAAATGAGTTTTGTTAAAAATACAACATAAAGGTACTAACGGGCCCAAACCGAACCGAAGCCACTGTTTGGGTCCCCAGTATCCTAACATTAATATAAAACTTTTAATAAGTCATTAATAAGTATTTACAACAGTCCCAAAACTGTTTTCGGGTGAAAAACTGGATTTAGATCAATAAATGTGACTAAGGGCATTTTTGGAACAAAAGAAAAACTGATTGATTCTTAAAAACTGAAAATACAAGAATATAGTTTTAGAACATAAACTTTGAGTTAATATGGCCATAAATAAGTTATAAAAGTTTTAAGGGTAAGAAGATTTAGAAAAGGGCCCGCTCACAAGTTTAAAAGTATTGTTTCTTTAAAACCGACGAACGGGCCGACTTTTACAGACTAAATGATTCCAAAATATAAAATAGATATTTTTCAAGAAAATTATATTTAAAACACTTTATGATAATGGTATGAGCATTTTTGATAGATACAACACCTCCCTTGTCAAGAATGGTCGTTTAAACGCGAGTTACGATTGAACCGACATAAATCGGACACGCATATTTAAATATACAAAAATATGAAGATTCGAAATTTTCAATAGTAATTTTAAGTTAATAAGACCATAACTTGAGTGTTTACTTAGTTTACAAAAATTAAGTAAGCTTTTAACCCGATTTTTGCCGAACAAACGCTAAACGAAAGCACGGGGACTAAACTTGTACAACACTAAACTTACTGAAATAACATGCCTTAAAATAAATCATTTTTATAATACATATGTTTATGGAGATTTGAAGTTTTTAGTTATAAGGTATTAATTTCTTTGTATGAACTATATTTTCAAGACATATTGTTAAAACCCGACAACACCAGTGATAATCGATGTTGTTAACTCTTGTAACCCTATGACGCTTGTTTTGAACCAAAATCATTAAACCTTTGATATTAATAAATATATAACATCTATTGTCATACGTAACCCAAAACCTAACCGAAAGTCCGAACTTTCCAAAAATGGAAACTTTATCGAAGCCCGACAAGTGAACCGAGGTAACTAAAACTCTCAAAAGTTGAACTACAATACTTAAACACACAACACCAATATTATAAAATTATTTAAGTGTAAATCTCTCATAAAAAGAAACTTTATTCACCGGAACCATACACATTGGCCGGCACTTAGAATTAACTAGTACACTACCCATAACGAATTTTACATAGTTGTCCAATAACTTATTGTTGATTAATATATATATACTAGGCGTGCTTGGTGGTTCCTAGCGTAGTTTCAAGCTCATAGATTATCTTTCATTAACACATATTGCATACGGAATGAGGTGAGTTTCGTGCTGCCCTTTTTACTTGAACTTTTTGAGCTGAATACATGTTGTGAGCTGTTTTACTTGTGGTGTGATGTTTATCAAGAGCTATTTTCTACCATGTTTTTGTCCCACATTAAATTACAAAATCATTAACTCGGGGAGTGAAACAAAGGCTCGTATGGATAATACTATTTGGGAGAGCCCCACGCACAGTGACCCTTTAACATCCATTTTTTGAAAATAATAAATAAAGGAAGTTTTGTTATTTAAATGCGTGTTGTTATTTAATTATATTAAATAATAATGGAATTTGGTGGTAGGCTTAGAAATAATACATAGACTTGGAGATTTATGGGCCTAAGGCCCATGGGCTTGAAGTATTTAAGCTCCTTACCCCTCCTAAAACCCTAACTCTCTCATATCCACCATCTTGCCCCCACACAAAAAACACACACAAACACTCCCTTCTCTCATTCAGATCCGAGATCCAAGAGAAACCAAGGTGTTTTCGTGATTCAATATTCATCAAATAATAAGAAACATACCAAGATTGTCACCCTAATTCGAACCATGATCGAACGGAACCCGGGCCTAAATCGAACCGAATCCAATAAGGTATAAAAGGTTACATATTTGATGTTAGATTGCCATGAAAGTCGATAGGGTGCTAGATCGGTTTATATTAAGTAGGAAAAACATAAACTTTGTAACAAACGGGGTAACGGACGTGAGCCGGAGCCAACCGGATACCGTTTGGGTCATTTAAAATCTAGTAGACGAAGATTTTATAGCCCAAAACTCGTTATAATGGTAAAACAGGCCTTGGGGATAAAAGAAAACGAGTATAACAAAAGGGACATGAAAATAAGTATGAATCGTGTTCCAGGGGATGCTAGAATCGAATCGATTATACTCGACTCGACTCGATTAGATTAGACTCGACTCGATCAAGTTAGGTTCTTCAGAAGACAAGTAATAGTGACTTATATGATCTCCACGGTAACAAAAACAATACAAAATACTAGTTGGTTTATACACATTTGTTCAATTAATATTCTAATCATGGATTCCTTTCTTTCCCATGATCAAATGCAAATGAACCTGCAGCTTGAATTCAAATCTTACTTTAAGATCAAAGTTAAATGAATGAGAGTTGTACACACGTTACGATCCGGGGATATTATGAAATCCATGATGATTATTGAGGATTTGATGGTTTCGTACGAGTACAAGCTGCTAATTTGTTTTGTTGGGTTTTAAAAAGATTATCAAAGTGATAAAATCCCTATTTTACCAAAAACGCAGCGGAAATTAGTTTTAAATCTTGTTAATTTGATATGTATAAAACCTATTTTACACATGCAAAACCCAAGCCCGGATCCAAATACGAAATACATAATATCACACACATGCATGTCACTAAAAATACATGCATGTTAAAGCTACCTTTCAAGAAAATCAAACCGGTTGAAGGAGATGATGAAAGAAAGGCTAGAGCTTCAATGGAGATGCTCCTCAAGCTTGCATACCCCAAGCTTTCAACAAACACCCTTATCTAGCTAGGATTTACACTTGATATCACCTCCTTGTTACCCTTGCTCTTGGCCGAATCCAAAGAGGGGAAGGAAGAGAGAGTGAGTAGAGGATTTATCCTCTATTCTTGTGTTCTTACTCTTGACCCTTTCAAGAGAGAAAAAGATGAGAGGATTTTTTTTTCTAGCTTGTTACTTGTGTTGTTATATTCAAAATGAAGAGAAAAGCAAGAAAGATATGAAATACTCTTTCAAATATCCACCACCCAATTCCACCAATGAAATTAGTTGCATGAACCCACTATCTCAAAATTAATAATAAAATAATAAAGAGAAAGAGAGGGGGGGGGGGGGGAGGCGGCCCCTTCTTCTATCCTTTCTTGTTTTTATTATTATTGTTATTTTTATAACATTCCATTTATGTTATAAAACATATAGGTGACATGTTTGGTAATTTGGTTTACATATTGTTATTTAACCAGCTTAAATAACACTATGTAAAGTTCTCTCAAATATAAATCATCCATATGATTTATTTACTACACAAGTACATTGTATTTAGAAACCCCTTTCTAAATAACTCAAGTGTTAATATTTATTTGTAATGATCATATCATATATAAACAAATATTGTTGGTGTTTGTCTAGCTTGTTATTGGGTATGACCCGACTTGGATCATGACGTACTAGCCACATTAATAAAAATATGTGTCTTGGGCGTAACGAGTCCAACAATCTCCCACTTGCACAAGATACATAGAAAATTGATGCAAGTAGCAAATACTGCCTAAGTACGGTTTACTACCCCTAATACGCATGACGAAGTGCCATTCAATAACATCATCCCCTTCAAGTCCCTTACTTGAAATGATTTAGGTACATCTATCATTTATCCTTTTGCCATAGATGTCATGTCAAATCCAGAGACACAGAGTGATCATTCTCTGTTGATTTAACTTTTCAGGCATTAGAGATCTCACTCTCAACGAATAAGAGGGACAAATCCCCTCTTGACTACATACGTCTCTCACAATCACCTTGTACCAGACCTGATCTTAGCCTTATGTACTGTCATGTTTCAAAGCAGCGAAGAACTAAGTCAAAGTATAATACTTGGTGAATATCAAGACCCAATATGTATCTCAGGTCGGAGGATACTATGATATTCGCCTTTACTCAAATTTACTTATGATCAATCACAAGGATTCCATGTAGTAACATTTGAGAGCGGGTCAGTCCAATATTAATAACCCATAAATATCTATGAACCTTGGCAGCAACCCTTGCTCTATATTCATATCCCATGAATATCCACCAATACAAGTTCATAATAGTCTTACCTTCATATTTGTTCCCACAAATATGAGCGACTACGGACATTTAGAATAAGTAACTTATTCACGGATTTAAACATGCTAAAATGGAACATAACTCAAAATGTCACAATCATAAACCATAATCATATGAATGAGTCAAAATAACAATTGTTCCGATATCCAAATACAAAATTTGATCATATCCAATAACTAGAATATCGAAGTCCTAAGGCACAAGTATGACCCTCATGCTTTGGCCTTTCAAGGAGCTTCGTGAGTGGATCCGCAATGTTTTGATCGGTGTGAACTTTGCGAATACATATCTTTCCCTTTTCAACTTCATCCCTTATGTAGTTGAACCTCCGCTCAATGTGCCTCATCTTTTGATGAGCACGAGGTTCCTTGATTTGATCAATCGCACCTTCGTTGTCACAAAAGATCTCTAGAGGGTCCTGAATGGTATGGACTACCCCTAGGTCGGCAATGAATTTTCTAATCCACGCAGCTTCTTGAGCTGCCAATGAGGCGGCGATGTATTCCGATTCCGTGGTGGATAATGCTACCACGTCTTGCTTTGAGCTCTTCCAAGAGATTGCCCCACCATTCATAAGGAAAACATATCCCGATTGTGATCTAGAATCATCTCGATCGGTTTGGAAACTCAAATCCGTGTAACCCTTTACAACGAGTTCCTCCTCACCCGAACCGTATATTAGAAACATATCCTTAGTCCTTCTAAGGTATTTCAATATACTCTTAACCACCATCCAATGGCTACTTCCCGGATTATGTTGGAATCTAGTTGTCATGCTTAAAGCGCATGACACATCCGGTCTAGTGCATACCATTGCATACATGATGGATCCAATAGCCGATGCGTATGGGATTCCATTCATTTTCTCTTGATCATCCTTTGAGCTTGGACATTGAGAACTACTCAATATCGTTCCTCTTTGAATAGGTACCAAACCTTTCTTAGAGTTCTCCATCTTGAACCTCTTCAAGATTTTGTCAATGTATGCACTTTGGTTTAAACCTATCAACCGCCTTGATCTATCCCTATAGATCTTTATTCCCAAAATATAGACGGCTTCACCAAGATCCTTGATAGAAAAACAACTTCCAAGCCATGCTTTTACCCCTTCCATGATTGGAATGTCATTCCCAAATAGTAGTATGTCATCAATATACAATACTAAGAAGGTAATGATGCTCCCACTAGCTTTCTTTTACACACAAGCTTCATCACCATTCTTGATGAATCCAAATTTCTTAACTTCTTCATCAAATCGGTGATTCCAACTTCTAGATGCTTGTTTCAATCCATAGATTGATTTCTTTAACTTGCATACTTTGTTAGGATGTTGTGGATTGACAAAACCTTCGGGTTGTACCATATAGACATCTTCCTCAAGATGCCCATTTAGGAAAGCGGTTTTGGCATCCATTTGCCATATCTCATAGTCATAATATGCGGCTATGGCAAACAATATCCTAATAGACTTTAGCATTGCTACGGGAGAAAAAGTTTCATCATAATCAACCCCTTGAGTTTGAGTGAAACCTTTTGCTACAAGTCTAGCTTTATAAGTATCCAAGTTTCCATGCATATTAGTTTTCTTCTTGAAAACCCACTTACTTCCAATCGGTTTGGAATTAAGAGGTGGTACAACCAAATCCCATACTTGGTTGTCATGCATGGATTGCATCTCAACGTTCATGGCTTCTAGCCATTTGTCACAATCGGATTGTGACATTGCATCACGGTATGTGGTGGGTTCATCCGAATCTACCACATAGCACCCATCCATGAAAAATCCATATCTTTCGGGTGGATGACTAATCCTACCAGATTTGCGAACGTTTTGTGTGTCTGGATCAATCATTTGATCATTCTCAACAACCTCTTGTTGATTGCTAGTGTCAACCAAACTTGTATCGGCTTGTGGTTCTCGATCCTCCTCGAGTTCCACCGTTCTACTAGTACCTTCCATAAGGAACTTAGTTTCCATGAACTCGGCCTTTCGAGCAACAAATACCTTTTGCTCGATTGGGTTGTAGAAATAATATCCCATAGAGTCCTTGGGATATCCTACAAAGATAAACTTAGTGGATCGACTTTCAAGTTTGTTTTGGGTGTTGTTCTTGACATAAGCCTCACAACCCCATACCTTTAAATATGATAATGATGGAACCCTTCCATTCCATATTTTATAAGGTGTTTTGTCCACTTTCTTGGTTGGGGCCATATTTAGAATACGGGCCGCGGAGAGCAAAGCGAAACCCCAAAATGATAGAGGCAATGTGCTTCTAGCCATCATAGATCGAACCATATCCAATAGAGTTCGATTCCTCCTCTCGGACACACCATTATGTTGTGGTGTTCCGGGTGGAGTAAGTTGTGAGATGATCCCACAACTCCTAAGATGATCTTGGAAAGCATCACTTAGGTATTAACCTCCTCTATCCGAACGAAGTACTTTGATAGTTTTGTCGAGTTGATTTTGTACTTCATTTTGGAAGACTTTGAACATTTCAAATGCTTCATCTTTGTGTCTTAACAAGTACACATACCCATAACAACTATAATCGTCGATAAAAGTAATAAAGTATCTTTCACCATTCCTTGTCATTGTCTTAAAAGGACCACATACATCCGAATGTATGATACCTAACAAGTCTTTTGCCCCTTCGTTTGTCCCACTAAAGGGGTCCGGTCCTCGGTCATTCCCTAGTAAACAAGACTCACACTTATCAAATGAATCATCTTCACTTGATTCCAAAAGACCATTCTTTTGAAGTGTATGTATGCGGTCTTTGTTTATGTGACCAAGGCGACAATGCCAAAGATAAGTCTTACTCAAATATATTTTGAGTTTCTTGGTGCTTGATTGGTACAACATGTTATCAAAGGATGTGTTATCATGAACTAATTCATAAATGCCATTAGACGGCATTGCTTTAAAATAAAGGACATTATTCATGAAAACACAAATACCATTATCCATAAACTTAAAATCATAACCATATTGTCTTAACAAAGAAACGGAGATAATGTTCCTAGTCAAATTAGGAGCATACAAAACATCTTTCAAAATAACTTCCAAACCATTTGGAAGCTTCAATGTATAGTCTCCTCGGGCTTTGACAACAACCTTTGCTCCATTGCCCATGAAGAGACTAATATCTCCTTTCTTGAATCTTTCATTTCCCTTGAACCCCTGCAATGAATTGCAAATATGAGTTCCACATCCGGTATCCAATACCCATGTGTTAGAGGAAATAAGATTAAGATCAATATGAATCATGAAAGTTGTACCCGAGGTTTGCCCCGCATCCCTCTTAGCTTTCAACTCTTTGAGACGGGTTGGACAATTCCTCATCCAATGCCCTATCTCACCACATCCAAAGCATGGATCCTCCGAGCTAACCTTTGGCTTCTTCGGTTTGGGTGGTTCCACTTTTGCTTTTCCCTTGACTTGCCCTTGACTTGTCCCTTACCTTTGGCAACCTTTGCCTTGGGTTCCGGGTGATGCCTCTTCTTGTTGCCTCCCTCATTGATCGTTAGAACGGGTAAAACCTTTTTACCCATTCCCGTCTCGGCCGTCTTAAGCATTGCATGAAGCTCACCAATGCTCTTGTCCCATCCATTCATGTTATAATTCATAACAAATGTCTCAAACCTTTTAGTTAAGCCATTTAGGATCAAATCTGTGGCTAACTCGTTTGAGACGCGACAATTAAGGCGCTCGAGACGATCAATGTGGCTTTTCATCTTAAGTACTTAAAATGAGACCGATTGGGTTTCCTCCATACGACATGCATGAAGCGCTCGAACCGTTTTGAAGCATTTCACCCTAACTTGTGTAAGGAACATTTCCTTAAGTTGGGTGATCATGTCGTATGCCCCATGAAGTTCAAAATCCTTTTGAATCTCGGGAATCATAGTTCCCAACATGAGGCAAGAAACTTTCACCGAATCCTCATTGTGCTTAACCCAATTGTTATGGTCTTCGGCATCGTCAATGCTAGGTTCATCGGGAATTGGATCTTCTAATACATAGTATTTCTTTTCTTGCTTGAGAACGATTCTCAAGTTTCGATACCAATCCATAAAGTTGGTATAGTTTAGACGATCCTTATCAAGAATAGATCTTAGTAATAGGTTATTAACGGGTGGAATAATAACGTTAGGTGGATTGTTGATTGCGGCCATCTACAAATATAACAAAGCTCAATTTTAGTATTTTCGATATCAATTATTTTAATCGTTAATACCCTTTTATGTCTCTAAGACAATTAATGATAAAATCTAGAACCCAACGTTACATTCAAATAGTAGTTCGGCGACCTTTATCCCACTATTTAAATTAACAAGGTAGTCAACATTTGACGATTGCAACCCTTTGCAACTTCTAGTTTTATGGGATCGGTTAAGCATCTCATGCTTAGTTGGCATGTTTAATCCCATCAACACCATTGTACGCCATGCTTCGGTGACCCTATAGACATGGTTTCCAATTTAAGTTGTCCTACTTAAACAAACATGTGAATTTACACATACAAGTGGTTAGGTGACCTTTATCCCACAAATATGGCAAACCCACTTCAACTCACAAGTTTCCTCTAATGCGGTTAGGTGACCTTTATCCCACACCGAGTTCCCAAGTGATTCGAGTGTCGTATAAAAGGATGGTGTTCAACTTATTTTATAAAAGGGATTTTAGTTTTCAAAATTCTAGATTGGAAAACTTTTTATGTACCTTTCATTTGCATGCATTCAAATGTATGGTACTTAGTTGAAAAACCCATTTTCAAAGTTTCTATTAATAAAACCCATTTTATTATGAAATCGTTAGTCTTTAATAAAACCAATTTTTTATTACCTAACGATTTCTAAGAAATCAATTTTATGCTAGTTGTTGATTTTAAGTTGTTTAGCAAACCACATTGCAATAACACAAGCAAAAGTAAATCAACCATGCATGCATAAAACATACACAATCACAAGTTCATAATCATAGCCTCCTAATGTTGACCACACTTGTTGACCGAAGACGAGTGTGTCAAAAAGTCTCTCTTAAGGGACTCAAAAGGACACGAGCTTGTGTCGGTGAACTCCCACTTGATCCCGCATCCAAATGCTCCAAGTGTTTACCCCCGTGTTGTCGTCTCCATCCATTTTATTTGGGCTCTCTTCCTTTGCATCTTCTTTTACAAAAATATATCCTAATACATTTTTCTCTAGTAAAAGAAATGCATCTAATCTACTTATTATTACAAACCAATTGAAATGAATAAATAGATTACATAACCCAAATAAATTACAACCATATTGAATGAATAAATAACACAACACAAACATTCAACCAAACACAAGGCCATGACCAGGTTATGAACATCTATTACACATCCAAATATGTAATAACACAATGACCCAAAGATGGTTCCCCTTTCCCTAAAACTTTCGGCCAAACTTGACAAAACCGAAAGTTCCGGGTTGTGTCCAAACAACACAATCAATCATCCAAATGACTTAGTTTTTCAAGATTACCACATGCATGTAAAGTATAACCTTGAAAAACCATGGGGTAACCAAAACCCCAAAATTTTCGGCCATATGGTAAAACCCCACCATAAACCCGAAAATTTTTTGGGTCTAATGAAGCATGCATCCGTATAAGCGGCTCTTGATGCCATTGTTGGGTTTTAACAAGATTATCAAAGTGATAAAATCCCTATTTTACCAAAAACACAGCAGAAATTAGTTTTAAATCTTGTTAATTTGATATGTATAAAACCTATTTTACACATGCAAAACCCAAGCCCAGATCCAAATACGAAATACATATTATCAAACACATGCATGTCACTAAAAGTACATGCATGTTAAAGCTACCTTTCAAGAAAATCAAACCAGTTGAAGGAGATGATGAAAGAAAGGCTAGAGCTTCAATGGAGATGCTCCTCAAGCTTGCATACCCCAAGCTTCCAACAAACACCCTTATCTAGCTAGGATTTACACTTAATATCACCTCCTTGTTACCCTTGCTCTTGGCCGAATCCAAAGAAAGGAAGGAAGAGAGAGTGAGTAGAGGATTTATCCTCTATTCTTGTGTTCTTACTCTTAACCCTTTCAAGAGAGAAAAAGATGAGAGGATTTTTTTTTCTAGCTTGTTACTTGTGTTGTTATATTCAAAATGAAGAGAAAAGCAAGAAAGATATGAAATACTCTTTCAAATATCCACCACCCAATTCCACCAATGAAATTAGTTGCATGAACCCAATATCTCAAAATTAATAATAAAATAATGAAGAGAAAGAGAGGGGGGGCGGCCCCTTCTTCTTTCCTTTCTTGTTTTTATTATTATTGTTATTTTTATAACATTCCATTTATGTTATAAGACATATAGGTGACATGTTTGGTAATTTGGTTTACATATTGTTATTTAACCAGCTTAAATAACACTATGTAAAGTTCTCTCAAATATAAATCATCCATATGATTTATTTACTACACAAGTACATTGTATTTAGAAACCCCTTTCTAAATAACTCAAGTGTTAATATTTATTTGTAATGATCATATCATATATAAACAAATATTGTTGGTGTTTGTCTAGCTTGTTATTGGTATGACCCGACTTGGATCATGACGTACTAGCCACATCAATAAAAATATGTGTCTTGGGCATAACGAGTCCAACATGTTTGCCCTTGATTTATTGAGTGCGAGGGATGGTTTCTCCTTATGTAGCCATTGCTAATAAAGATTTTGAAGCAAAAGTGTAGCATTTGAGAAAACCAGTCGAGTCTGCTGAAATGAAAAATATAGTGAAAACAAATAGAAGTCTATAATCTCAATTTAACATATTTGAGAAAATCTCTTTATATACAACATTTGTACAAGTAAGTAATACTCAACTTTCTTATGGCTATAAACATAATCAACATTTTTTATTAACCCTTCTAGTTTGTATCTTTTTTTTGTTTCAAATAATTCATTTTTATTAATTTAAACATGGACATATCTTGTATATTACATGGTTCTAGAGCTATATGAAATAAACAAATGATAAAATGAATATATTAAGGTTCACACTTTTCCTCGTAATTCTCTAAATTATAACCCTTTTGTCAAGACGGTTTTGACTCATGATTCATGGAGTCGTAGATATTTAGGATGAATGAGATAAGAGATTAGAGAATTAGAAGGGAAAATTAGGCTACGATTGAATGTGATTAGGAGACCTAAACATCATTATTTCTGTTTATTAGAAAATTAAGATTAGAGAGAGGAATTGTAATTGTAATGTAAAGGAAACAAAGGTTGACCCTCCAAGTTAAATAAAGCACTAAGAAATGAAAAAAAAAAAAGAAAAAACAAAAAACAAAACCTTCACTAACAAAAGTATGCGATAAATTAAGAAGAATATACCAAGATATATAAGTTGATATATAAGCTAGTTGTACTTCAAAGTGTTGGTATTATGACCAATATCTCTGCCATGAGATATTGGATCATTATTAGCCTTTTTCTCTTTTGAAAACAAGCACCTTTTTAGGATAACCGAGAGTGGCATCAGGCTAGGTTTTTCAGAAGACAAGTAATAATGACTTATATTATCTCCTCTATAACCAAAACAATAATAATATACCTTAAAGGGAAACTCAACCAAACTGATAATCATGTTGTGTGGATCATACTCCTCTCCCGTGGCTACCCACTCTACTCTAACAGGTACGTGTATAGTTATAGGTTTATCGTATTATTCATGTTTTTCCATCACTAACGTAAAGAACTTGTCAACATAATAATAATAATAACAACAACAACAACAACAATACACGAGGATCGTTTTTCTTCGATCCACTTTAGCGTATTTGTTAATCCATTTGAACGGAGGTCCCTAATGAAATCAAACAATGCTCGGAAACTAGAGGTGTACAAAATCGGTTTTAAACCCAAATCAAACCGGTTTATAAACCGAATCGGTTTGGTCAACGGTTGGACAAAACCGGTTTGGTTTATAAACTAATTTAGAAGCAAGATAGGTCGGCATGGTCCAGGTTGGTTCGGTCCAGTTTAAAACCGGTTTCAAACCGGTTTGGTAGATGTTAAGGGGAACCGGTCCTGAAACTGGCGGTTTGGGTCGGTTTGGGAACCAGCTTGGGTGAAACCGGTTTGGTTTGATTTGCATAAAACCGGTCCAAACCGGTTTGGTTTTTTTTAACACCTCTAATGGGAATTACTACTTCAATTTCCCATTATTAAAAACCATATAAATCTACTAAAGTATTCAGATTACATCGAAACAAAAGGTAAGCGGCATCCCATCACTTTTATTTTAAACTAGCTGTAAACCCACCGCAACGCTGCAGATTCAGTCTACCTATCTTCTCCACGCTAAATAAACATTTGATAGATTATCCAGCCCCAAAACCAGTTGTGAATCTGATCGGTAACAGTGACTTCGAAATGGCAGCGATACTGAATTGAGAAAATAAAGCCGTGAACGTCCAAAATAGCATTGATATGCATACAACTTATGATCAAAGCGAGACAAACTAGATCGGTATCAGTTGAATTCATTATGGTATTCACACTAAACCAAAAAATATAAATTAGTAAACACTCAAAAAAACTCGTATAGTTTATATTGCAACATATTTAAAATGACGTTTATCCAGTTAGTAAAACCCGGATGTTGCGGTGGCAAGTTGTCGCGAATCGAATGGTACCGGTTACGTTCATTACGGTACCATAACTAAAATTCGCCGACACCCAAACAAATTAAGTTATTTAAAATGGAAAAAAAAACAAATACGCAACGAAAATCGACAATTTAACAAACAAAACAAAAACTGCACGGTGCGATTGCAAGCCAGCATGCATTTGGACTGTAACAGGTTACGACACCGTAAATTAACAAATAAATACTCGTCAACGTCCAAACACAACACGTTAACATATTTAAAAAAAGGTAGTGAAAACAAACTCGCGTAAAATTGTCGTGAATCGACGTGAATTCGACCGGTATTGACGATGTCAGCACCCGATCATAAAAGACAGGTTTAAAAAGAAAGTATGGAATGCAAACAAAATAGACGGCCAACTACATAATTGAAAAAAAAAAAGAAAAAAAAAAGGAAATGTTTCATGAAAAAAAGGAAGTGTTTCTTGGCATTACTGAAATCAAACTTGAGAGATACCCCACTCAAATAATTCACAAGTCACGGAACTACCACCCAACTGAAAGCACCTTTTTGCAGATAGTTCATAATCTACTTATTCTAATAAAGTAAAATAACTATATACACGTGTCAGTTTGTGGTTAAATCTTATAACTTTTTTCCCTCCAAACTAATAATTATGTCATAGATTAATAATTATTCAGATTATTTTTACACTCCATTCATATTAATTATATCTATAACATGATTAAATTATTCACTTTTCTTTAAACTCTATTTTATTATATATACTATACATTTTTATAAAAATAAATATCTTATAAATTATAAATACTAATCTATCAATTTATTTTTTCAGTTAATTTACTAAACTATATATATGTTAAAAGGTAATAATATATACCATTCACTTTCATATATAATAAAGTTTATCATAGTCAGTTTCTCGTTTTTTTTATCAATGATTGTTTCAAGTTTTTTGTGGGACTTAAATTTGATTGTTACGGTTCAAAAGTTAGTAAATAGATTGTGTGGTACAAGTTAATTACATTTGGCTCAAAATTTGTTACGTGTCAAAAATGGGTAATGTGAGTATTTTTAAAATTTTGAGAATACAAGTAGATTTATCATCAAATTTGTACGGGTTCAAAGTTTTGACTTGAAAATGTCAAAAAAATAAAAGTTAGAATTTTAAACGTGATTTGGGTTTCGAATTTATTTTCAGTAACATTTTTGGCAATAATGAAAAGATCCGGGATTTTTCTAATTGACTATTTTTCCCACAATTATTAAAATTTAAGAAAAAATGGCGAACACTTTCGACATGCTACCTCCAGTCCTATCAATGCTTCTAACTTTTATCAAAATTGAAACATTTGTGTCAGCATTGACTTTTCTTTTAATGGTGATTAAAATGTAGTGTGTGAAACATGTCATACAAAATTATACTCAAGTGAGTAAAACATTCACAAAATTAAGCAGGTTAACGTGTTATTTTTATGTGTTGTCATTATGGCAAAGTCGATAAGCCCCTATTATAAAAATCATTCTTATGGTGTAGCTCAGAACTATTATCATATGAAAGTCCTTTTTTAAATTGGTTTATAACCAAAATTCTATCATTTATATATATGATACTGAGATTCAAATTTCCAATAGATGGACCGTTCTAAGGTATGTTTTGGCACTTGCGTTATTATTATTAATTATTATTATTTTTTATTAAGTTCGTTTAAAAAAATTATTTTCTGATATAAATAGAATCAATTTATGTACACATAGTATAGATATAAGTATAGATGTAATTATTTTTTCATATACAATATGTATTTATTTGCTTTATTTATAACTTTATTATTTGAATCATCTCGTGTGTTACACAGGCTTTCAAGCTAGTTATGTATTATATATCAAAAAACA